>NW_009720163.1:0-43062 GCF_000703405.1 Apaloderma vittatum | reverse complement strand
TTCAGGGCTACCCTCAACCCACTCTGTGCCCTGTTTGTATTTGCTCCTGGGATTAGCCCGGCCCAGGTGCAGGACCTTGCATTTTGACTTGTTGAAGCTCGTGCAGTTTGCACTGGCCCATTTCTCAAGCCTATCAAGGTCCCTCTGGATGGCATCTCTTCCCTCAAGTGAGTCCACGGCACCACACAGCTTGGTGTTGTCAGCAGACTTACTGAGGGTGCACTCACTGCCGTCATCCATGTAGCTGACAAAGATGTTGAACAGCACTGGACCCAGAACAGACCCCTGAGGAACATCGCTTGTCACTGGTCTCCATGTGGACATCGAGCCGTTGTTTAAAATAATTTATTTGGGCCATTCCTGTTAAAAACACTCACTTCTGACTAAGAATCAGAACCAGCGATGCACGAACTGGAATACCTAAGTTGCGCAGGTGAGCTGAGTATTCAACTAGAGAAGTGACCATCTGAAAGTGTACTAATAGGAATAACAAATACACAATGACTATGTGAAGAGCCACACTTATGGATGGTGATTAATAATGATACAGCATAAAACATAGAAATATATAAGAGAACAAGATGACTCAACTTTTTTTTTCACTTAATCAGTAGAACTAATTCATATCTCGCAGGCTATTCTTAGTGGCATTTTGTGTGTGTGTGTGGTTAAAAGAAATAACAAACACAAGAAGAGATTACTCTAATGACTATATCACAATAAATTAGTATGATGTCTTTGCCAAATATCTCTTCCCAGAAGACTGGTCTTCTCTCACTCCCTTTCTCAGAAAGACTTCTGGTAAGAGTTTGCTGATTTTAACAATGAGCAAAAGAGAAACTCTGAAAACTGGTGCAATATCAAAGTGAAAGAGAGACTTTCTGAAGTTTTCCTTTTTAATCATCCTATTATATGTTACAGAGGACACGTTTTTCCTCTGTTAAACTTTGCGGGACACTGATGACAAAATTGCAGCAAAGCCTTTTATGTGAATAGCACTGCACTTGCTTCCTTGCACCTAGCCTTTGAGATTGCCCTTTTGCTTGGCTGAAGAACCACTCCAGAAAACTGATCCTATCAACTGCACCACCAGTTTTCAGCATAAGCTGTGCTGCCAGCTGCTGAGGCACACCCCACACATACTCCAGTCTGAAAAGGGCGGCAAAAATCCACAATTTTAAGACCTTCTGGGCATGACACTAACTAATGCCAAATGCCCAGCTCAGCAGTGGCCACAGGATAGATCCCCAGCACTCTCCTTTGCAGCAGGTCAGGGACCTTTCCAGCAGGTCAGAGAGAGAAAAACCTTGGGCTCAGCGGCATCTGGCTCTGCGTTAGGCTGGCAAAGAGCAGAGACAATGACAATGGGACCAGGTGCATAGCAGGAATTTTTTGATACTACCTTGGAAAATGGTGCACAGGAAAGATATTTGGTCTATGAAGTAAAATGATTTCTCCACCCTTCTCCAAGTATTTCATCTTGGTCACCAGGGCAACAAAGTCAATTTAGCCTAAGCCACCAAGAAAACCGAAGACAGTCTTCACACTGAAACACCACCTGCACAGAGCCCCTTAAAATCCATGCATGCATGGCATCCACTTATTGCAGATTAGAAATATCCAGTGTAACTGCCTCTTTTCGGATCATGATGGTTTATATATCCAAATAGGCGCTGTATATCTAGGTTTGAGAATTTGAACCTAAATCACTCCATATCACCAAAAAATCTGTTGTTAACTAGGATAAGTGCAATATACGAGCAAAGATTATTCTCTAATTTAAAGTATTATTGTTTATTGATATTAATACATACCCTGATCATATATGTTTATTGTAAGAAGTACATGTCAGCTATCAAGCAATTGGATAATTATACTTGTATTTGGGAAATTCGAAAATGAAAACTTTTATTAAAAGATAATGGGAAACGAAAATAACAAGCAGGTTACTCTGCCAGCAGTCTCATGTCTGTGTGATTAGAAGGTCAATATGTCTGGAGCAGCAAAAAAATATATATTGTGAGAAATTACAGAAGATGTGTTGTCATGTCAACTCCCTTCATGCAGTGAAAGGTCAGTGATCCCACTGTGGAAGAAAGCTGGCAATTGTGATGTAAAACTGACTGACAGCACATATACTGTTGGACATCATGTCTGGTGTCAAAAGACCGGTGGAAGACCAAACAGCTTTAGAACTATGATTTTAGAGCCAAGAGCAAAGTAAGGTCATGTCCAACTTTCATGAGAAATAGCATCTGAAACATTTCATTACATACTAATAACCCATAATAACTCTGGTTATTAACCGTGTTAATAACTCTTTCTGAGGCAATGGGCAGGGGTGGTTTCTGGTACACAGTTTAATCCTGCGGCTTTCAGTGTAACTACTGAGAGGCAAGAAGAAAATCTGGAGTTGTTAGAGCAGTCTGCATAGGGCAACTGGAAGAAAAAACAATAAAAGTGAGTACCATGTACTCTCATGAAGAACCATACCATATTCCTTCCATGGGATTTGGGTGGAGGGATTTGATTTCACCTCTAAATCTCAGAAAAAATTTGCTCTCTCAAGCACAAAGGTCCTTATTCTGTTTTGATGTACAGTAAGCTGCATGACAAGAAACTCCATCGATGTAGAACAGGTGCAAAGAGAATCATATCCTTACTCTCCAACTGCCCATGGCACTTGGATAAAATATGGTTCATAATACTCTTTGCACCTGTGAAGCACTCTCACAAGAACAATATCTTGTTATTGTCCTTGAGAAACGTTGCAGAGCTCCATCAGGCATACTCAAACAATGCATAAGAGTCCTTAAGAAGAACTCAATTACTATTCAAGTGGAAGAATAGGTAATTGGACAACACTCATCAGGTTGGGAATAAATGATATTAGGTGGCAGATCTGAAAAGCAAACCTTTGGGTTATAAAACAGAAGGGAGACTAATTTAATGAAAGACACTCATAAAATTTCCAATACTCCTTGGTATTCACTGGGTTAGAAATAACGGAACAAGAACTTTTTGCTGTATTTCAGATAGAAGCAAATGAGGACATGCACGTACATTTTGCATTATACCTTATCTAGACTGCTTTTGAATCAGAAAAGGAACCATGGTTAGAAGTCTCTCAAATTATTTTTGTATCCAAAATATTTCATCCCTATGTAACTTTTATCAAGCTGTGACTCAGAAGCAGTATTAGTATGAAGTTTTACAAATTCAGATGGAAAACAGAAAATACTACTCCCTGATTTTATTCTACTTTAATCTTTCATTGGTACAAACATACTTGGATGGAGCTGTACATGTATATTCTAATAAATGTACTTTTGAAGGCAACGTCTTCATAAGTACTGTTAAAATGCTGCAAAGCTATTTCGATGTTTCATTGTCCAAAGAAGTAGTAACAAATATGGGTTCCTAACTGTCTGTAAAAGGAAGAGGCAAAGTTATAAAAGAAAGATAGTCTATACCTCCATAATTTAATCCATGGTTACTAAAATAGGAGGAACAATGTTGCACGATTATTTTTCTTGTAAATACATTGAAACGGAAATACTCATCAAGTCCCCCAAAATAAGTAACATAGTATGTGAAGTAACTTGAAGTTCACATCTTGAAATACAGAAATAAAATAATTCAGACAAATAACTCAATCAAGGTTAATTCAAAACAGTGGTGATCTTCAGAAAGCTTAAACAACTAATATTCGTGAATATAAGATTCTGAATAAAGGCAAGAAGAATGTTGATCCAATCTATGCACAATTACACTGGCACCATAATCAGGTGTATCTATACAGGCAGCTGCTGAGATAACCAATTTTTTTTTTTAATGAATTTATAGTCATAATGTAGCCACATTGCCATATAGTATAGTCAAACATCATATATATAAACGGTTGTTACATATAGTTTATATATTTTATATTTTAAAAATAATGAAACTACTAGGTAAACAATATAAAAGCTATATGTAGTTTAAGCACATACATTTTACAGTAATCAAACTATAAGCATAAACATATATGGCCAAAATTTTGGGGAAAAAAAATCTTCAAAAATGTACATGTGTAAACTTGGAGGATTTTACTCTCAAAGTAGTGCAGATCCCTTTCTCCCTGTTGCTGAAGTTTTTATACTTTGCATGATACAGTGAAATATTCATTGCCTGTACTGAGGATCGGATATGACCTTGGAGTCTAATTTTTTCAACACTTAGCTAGGATGAGGGAAAGTGGGGTTGCAGTTGCTGCTGTAGTGAATGTTCATGCTCTACATTGAACAATAATTGTACAAAATGCATAACTCTCTCTCCTTGCAGATGAGCATTCTCAACCTCAGGTGAAAGCCATGCTTGATTGTCTTGTCAGTGTGTGATTTGACCTCACAGCTCGTCTAGTGACTAAGTTTAAGAGGTCGTTGCTTTGGCCGCTCTTCAGTTTACTGCTCATTTAAATTGGGCTTTTTCCAAAGAGAAAATACACACAGCTCTACATGTACACTTTTCCTTAATATGTCTCTAGCTATCCCATCCCTGAAGGATATTGTACTTCCAGCACTACAGTACTTTGAGCTTCTAAAGGTATAGCTCGAATTGTAATAGAGATACAAATAAAGAGAAAGAAGGCACATCAGAGAAGATATATTCTTCTGAGTAAGATAAAGACCAAATCAGAGTGCTCACAGACACCAAGTGCATCTTGTATTGGATCTATTTTTCACAAGGTGTCATTCATTTTATGAATTGCAAGAAAATTAATCTCCAGGATTAACAACTGGAGGTAAAAACGAAGTTAAAATTCCTAACTTTTGTTATGTTTACAAACTATTTTTCCCTAAATACGTACAAAGAAAGCAAGTTTCAACCTCTTCAGAATACAGGTTTCTGAATAGCATTTTAATTTCAGCAGTAGGGTCAGTAATATTGCTGTAATGATCAATATTGGTGTCTCTTTTTATTCTTTTATTCTTTTTTTCACTCAGCAGCGTCACTCGCCATCCACTACATTTTTCACAAAAATGGTTTGCTGACTCCAACAAAACACACAAAGAATCTTTGTGCACGATTTATCAACAATTCCTAAGAGATGCTGCAAAGCTTGTGGAAAACAGGATATTCCCCCTTAATGTCTAGTTATTTTAGCCTATTCTCTAACCTCCCTTCCCAGGGATCCTGTTAGGTTTGCTTTGCTAACTGATATTAACTACATCTGCGTCTTCTATTTTGTCTAATCTATCCCTATTCTTTGCTACCAACTGTAAAGTGTTACATGGTTATTTGAGAGGAGCAAGTTTGAAAGAGGGGTAGAGAAGGTTAATTACAACAGCATACTTAATATTGTTCCCATTGAAGTGAATGGCAATTTTGTCATTTTATGTAATAGAGGCAGGATTACGCTAATTACAATTTTATAATCTCACCATTACAGAAGCACAATAGAAACTCCATTAAAACATATTGCTAAACATTAGATCTTCCGCTGACAGAACTGATAAAATAGAACTTCAAATGTTCAAAACATAAGATAACGTAACCTGATGTTACAACATGCAGTATCTATGCTTTTTTAGAGCTATTATAATCATACTCATTAGGTAAAATTCACTCTATTTTAATATCTAAAATCAAACTATATCTGATACCTTTTCTGAAACATAGAGTGGAATGCCCAAACTGATCTTTTTCCTTTCCTAATGCAGAAATTTCAGCTTAAAAAGGGAAGAAAGAGCCCAGCATTAATTTAGCACATGAAAACTGCAGCTATGGGGAAAAATAGACCTCTGGAAAGTATAATCTTCTAATCTATTACTGTTATTCTAATTTTTTTTTAAAAAAATTCCCCATTATTTTATCTGATTACGTATAAATAAATAAAGATGTATATCATGGCACTTGTAAAACAATCGTCCCTCCAGGTATACTTTTTTATTACTTATCCTCATGGAGTCCCTTAATGCCATTCCAAAGCACTACAGAGATGTGCTTTCTAGATTACATATTTTAGAGGCTATTTTTTCATCTAAGTAATTTCACTGAAGTTAACAAAGCTAACTCAGCAGAAAATTTGATGACAGATTCCAAACACCTATGGGAAGTAGGTCAGTATTAGAACTTGCAAGAAAAAGAAAAACAAACTAACAAAAGCCGCACTCTTGAAATCTAATTTAATTATTTCAGCTATCAAACTCATGTCCTATGGAGAACTGGCCTTTTAGCACGTTTTAAGCCACAAAGACACTGCAGAGAGATTATTAGTAGAGGGACCAGTCCATTCGCAGTAATTTCACTAGTACGAAAATTTTCAAAGATCTGTAGTTTAGGAAGGAGTCACATCTATGATAATGTTCATTTATATTGAGATTTCTCCTGTTCAGTCTTTCACAATAATTTGTTAATACTGATAATTTTTACACGTTTTCTTACCTCTTAAGAAATGTTAACAATAACAACTTCTACATTTTCCCTGCTAAATAGGACTTACTACATTTTTTAAATTTTTGTTTGTTTATTTGTTTGTTTTTGAAGTCACAAGCTTTTGCAAATGAAGCAAATAATTTACAAGCACAAATTGTCAGGATTTTTGTAGATAGCCACTGATTAATTATTTCTTCTTGGTTCCCTTCAAAACCACTAAACTTCTATGCCTTATTTGTACCTTCACTTTTGCTGTGAAGTCAATTAAGAGATGTATATTCACAAGTTAGAACAGCCATATAAAATGAATCTGCATGCACTATATGCTCATAATTACACTTTGGCTCACAAATCCAAAGATTTCTATGAGCTACTGAAATGTAAATACAGTGTAAGTATTTCTTCCAGTAGATATGGTGCACCAATGTTGAGACAACTTTTTGGACACCTTATTTCAATGATACATCTCATAGAGAAAAAAAGTTAAGCAGAATTGAATGTATTAAACAATGAGGTGAAAATTTTAATATCATATCAACATTCACATTAATTTATCACCCCGAAGGATCCTTAGAGCTGTAAAAAACTTGTCAGTCTTTTCAAATAGTCTTCATTTCTACAATACAGTTTTCATTAGCATTGTCACAATCTCTTGAATGTGTACTTTCTTGGGCTACAGTGGCAGCTCAACTTTGGCAACCAAAGACAAAATTCTAAAAAGTAAAGTGATTCTTCTTTATTTGCTCATACAGGTGCATATTACATACGTAAAATCATATATGGCCCACTGGAGCTATATGTATTGAGGATACAGTACTCTATATTAATATACATTTTTAAGAATATCCATAAGTACTCAAACTGAAAACACTTGAACTAAATTTTCAGAGAAACCAGCCTCTTTCAAGTACTTCTTTCAAACTGGATGACTCAGATCCTACATTGTCCCTTTCCTGGTCACACTGGGCATGAGACAGGTTTCTGTAGAGCTTCTCTTCTGCTGGAGACCCACTGCACAGCCATGGTAGGAAATAGGAGGCTGCTTGAGAAGCTTTTAAAATCTCACTGTTGTGAAATATGCTTTTCATTGGTCAAGAAGCAATTTCAACTCTAAATTTGCAATTCCTGATTTTTTGTAGTTTATTTTAATTTACTGAAAAAAGCAAAAACTATTAACAGTGGAAGTAAGGGAAGCACATTAGAAAAGAAAGTTATATGATTATGCCTGAGATTTGCCAAATGTTTCAAATTCACTTTTTTAATATGCAAGATGTTAAACTCATACCCTACACATCAGTACTGCAATGTTTAAATACCATATTTTTGTATTTATAGCACAAAAAAATAGGATAAATTTTGCAATGCATTACCTACAAGAGCAAGCAAACCACAATGTTCAATCTGAGCTAGTGTTTTTCACTGTGTTTACTTTACAAAATTAGTTTCATTCAAGAATGCTGGGTTGTGGTGAAATTTCAGTGATGAAAGGGGCACCTGAAAATTGAACAGCCATAGTTTCTCCCTGTAAAAGTCTGAATCCTACAGTGAGCACTCCTGGAAAGCTGCAGCTTTTCAGGAACCTGTAACAGTTCAAAAACATAAAACCAAGTGACATCTTTCTCTGCATTGCTAAAATGTACAGTTCTCAACACTTCAAAACTAACAAATCTGTTTATTGTTAATGGCACAAAAGGAACTAAAGAGCCTGCAAGAACATGGGCAGGAAGAACGTCGCCAGCACTGCTTTCGAGTCAGTGCCTGGAAGAAACAGATTGCTGTGTGATAGAGGTTATCTTTCTTTCAGAATTAAAAGGCGGGCAAGGCTTTAGTGAAAGCTGAACATTTAGATAACAGTGAAAGTTGGCAAGGCAGTCTGGTGGGATTGCTGTTACTGGAACCTATCCATCCATCCTTTAAATCCCCTCCCTAAAGAAGTTACTTAGCAATAATCTTGTAAAGTCTGCCACACTACAATGAAAGAAAATTGGTGTCTTACTACAGCTCCACAACAATCAAGTAAATACCTCTCTGAGACCGGATCTTCCAAAAATCTTCCATACTCCAAGCCCGGCATATGCACAAGTATTCTTTAAGGAAGAGTTCTGTAATGAAATGTTCTCAAAGTATTGGGGATGATTAAGAGGAAGCACATAAAAAAGCAAATAGCATCATATCTCGGTCATATACTTGAGACCAGAAGAAAAAATTTTATTTCTTGTGCTGAGTCATGAAAAAAAAAATATTGGACTTAGGTGCCTGACATCTCTGGTAATATTCATGTCATGGACACTTTATCTGTTTCAGAACAAGTCCCTCTCTTTTCCTGGCTAATAAATTTTTTTTTTTTAAACCACTGACTTTCTTAGCTTGGAAAAGAGAAATCACAACTTATTTATTTTTTTAAAAGACACAAATAAATTTCCACTCAACTCTTGGTTAGTTTAATGGAATTTGAGGGAGGAGGTTAAAACTAAACAGACAACTAGAGCTGTGAAAAACGTACAACCCTAATAATCTGTCCTAAAAATTTTACCCATGGCAGTAATCAACACGTCACTCCTGTCAGTATTGCTTTCAGCATATTTTCTGGCTGTCCCATTATAATTTATTTGTGTATTGTTATTTAAGATGCGTTTTGAATATTTGATGGTATTCATGTATTTAATTATTTAATGTATTAATTGCACCTAAAAAAGAAAGCCTACTGTAAATAGAAAAGATTCTTTTAAATACTTCCTGTTATCCATCATCTTTCCCTGTGGCTCTCAGTATGTTTTTGTAGTGGGCTTTAAATCTAAATTGTCTAAGTCTTGAAAGGCAAATCTATTTGCATTCATAATACTAAGCAGTGCGTAATTAGGTAAAAAAAATGCAACTGATAAAATACGTCTACTCTGTCATTGCCAATATTTATAACAGGCACACGGAATTTAGTATGGAACATTACTGTCTCAGGATTTTACACATTAGCTACAGTTATAGCATTATCTTAGTACTTCTTGATTGTTCAGATGTAGAATATTTTTGAGTTGTACATATTAGAAAAATTCTGTTCATCACATTTGTCTTATCTTAATAGAATAAGACAAAGTCTTACATCATCATGAGGATGTGTTAATTCCTGTGTTGTACTTATCTTTCAGTACGATTTAAATACTAGCCATAGCACATCATTTTTATTGAGCGAACCAACCCAGTCTGTAAACATCTGCAAACTATTGATGGATTATAAAAAGTAGGTCATTTGTGTGCATGACTTTATAACATTTCCTGCTACCATTTATTTAAAAGCAAGCCCTCAATATGAGTAAAAGAAAATTGGTCCTGAGAAAATCACAACCCCAAATGACAGCTCTTTAAAATATTTACAAAATAAACTCTTTAAATATTTCTTCTTTTTTTAATACCATTTGAGGCTGGGATTTTCCTCCAATTGCAAAAAGTAAATCTTATTTCAATAAAAAGAATTTAGACTTCAAGAAACCAAAGGGTGCATTTTTAAGCACTTGAATTTTAAATAATAGTCATTTTACTTAAGCTAAACCAACATGCTATGTTTTTCAGATCTTATATTTGATAAATATTATAATATTCACTGTAATCTTTCAGAAACTTCTATCCATGTCTTAATTTTGTAAATATGAAATATGTTACTAAAATCATTGGAAATAATAACACTGATTACTAGAACATCTGCATATATCTTTCCATGACAAAAGTATTCACGGGCATGTAACAGGACTGCTGTAGTCATAAAAATAAAATCCCTTCAAGAATACGAGTAATAGAGAATCTTAAAATATAAAGATTTCATTTAATTTGTTTCCTCAGTACAAGGACACATTTTCCAACCCATTGTTGGAGATGTAAATAAATGGCTTACGTAACTTCTCTGAGTGATCAAGGATTCTTCTTCCTCTAAGACTCACTCAAAACGAAGACATCTTTGCCCACAGATTTTTATATGAATTATGCAAAGTAGTGAAAAATTCTACTGTTTTTTAGTTATAATGAGATATCTTTTACAATATGAAAGGTTGTGGGAGAACAAGGTGCATAAATCTTTCTACCTGATACAGTTCTGAAAATAGCAGGTAAAAATGAAAGGAAAAAAAAAAGAAAAGAATAAAAACCTTGAACTCCTTCAGGCTTAATGATATATATATAATGATATATATTAGGGGTTTTCTTTAACATATTTTCTTTTCAGTATGTGGCACTGAATAATGCTTACCACTATTTAAAAGCCTAGGCAGTGTAAAAACTGTTCAGAGAAGCTGATACACAAAGCTAGCTAAACTTGTGAGGCTGTGATGATTTAAACTATCACTAGAGAAAAAAATTCTCATCTTAGAAGCATGCTTTACATATGTAGTACATTTTTTCCAGACTGTTTCATTCCTCCTAACTAAGAAATGCTACAGAACTTGTACCCATCTTATGTCAAGTTGGACCTGCCCATAAAAAAAATACTTAAAAATATCTTGTCATTGATAAAAATATCCAAATTGATTTTGATATTACAAACTAAATAGTATTTGGTATGGACAATACTTGCTGAGAGATCAGTTCATCCTCCTGAGAGTCCCAAAACAGGTTCCCAGCATTCCTAGCTCCCACCAGAGAACTACTCTTATGGGCCATGATCTGCAGGTAATACTGGGGGAACCCTCCAAAATAGTCACTCTGACTGATGCAGTTTGTATCTCAACCAGAAACATCGCTTCTGCCCAGGCTACAGACTGGAAACCAGAAAGTCCTTGTCTTGCTCTCTCAAAGCTTAAGTAACACTTAAACTATTCTGAGGAATTAAATATTACATATTTTTCTGACTCAGGATATGACTGTGTGTGTCTTTACTGACATACTATTAATAACTGCATTGTGCTTTCCTAAGAGCCTGTCTGCATACTCCATCTTCATCTTTTTAAATTCTATGTTATTCCATTGGTGATTGAATGACCTTATGTAAAAAAAAAAAAAAGGTTAAAAAATTTATTTGAAATCTCTGGTAAAATGCTATCTAAATTTTAGTGATGACTCTGTTATACCGTTGTGAATAACGTTGCTTAAAACAAAACAAAAAGGTGTGAGGGCTCTTAATATCAGATTTTAAAAACTCTACCAAGCTATGCATGCATAATAGCGACAGAAATTAAAAAGCAGATACTCTCCCATGACAAAATTCCTCCCAACTTACTTCAAGATTACATGGTTGATGCAAGTACAGCAAGTTCTAATTTCTAGAGGGAGTAATGACTTGTAGTTGCAATAATTTAAGGAATAATGTACCCCAACTGTACTTAATAAGGCTATAATTCCATCAAAGCTTCCGGGGACATCATAAACCATAAGAGTGAAACTTGAGTGGTTTCCTCATGTCACCAGAAGGCTGAGATGGAATTACAGTCTTAATTTATATTCATTTTGAAGGAGACTTATTTAATATTGCACATTGATCGTGATTAATGCCTTTGGAACTGCCAAAAACTATTAGCTGTGTTCATGGCCTTTTGAAGCCACCAGAAGTCAATTATGCCACTGACTTGTGATTCTCAGAAATTCTTTTATATAAAAGCTATGGCTCAGCCAGCACAAACTTCTATAGCTATGCTAAAGATAACATCAATTTGATAATATATTCTTATTGCTTTACTCCTTCATATCGAGTGAAAATGGGAAATCTTTCTTCTAAATGCATAGCTCTTTATTTATAGAATTTCACAGCAAATTAAGGGGAAAATTAATTGGAAGCATTTGGTTAACAATCACTGAACATCACTGAATGCATATAGTTTTATTAAAAGGATTTTTCAGTTAAATGTCAATAATTTGTCCACATCATATGTGAGTTAACTGTACAGGAAGGAACTTTATTAACAGAAGAGAATTTTTTTTGGTGAAAGATTATTTTTAAAAAAAGAATTATATGGAATAGACCAGAGAACCTACGGAAAAAAAGAATTTTGACATGTATAGAAAAAAAAATCTAGGTCTTAAACAAATTGTGCATCAACTTATATTTTTATTATCCCTACTTGACTAAACACAGGGATTTAGTGTTATTGGATGCTTTATGGTATACCACTTAGCCTCAGACTTCCTCTCCTGAAGGGTTCTCATAGGTCCAGTGTGGATATTTGCCAGCCTCTTGCGGATTTTTCAGATAGCGCAGAGGATCTAATACGGTAGGAGAGACGCCTGTATTTATATAATGGCATTGAGCCAAACTGTTTACATATGTCGGAGAATCTGTCATAAAATGTATTTCCTTGGAGATGACATTGTGTCAATTTCTGAAATTCCTAGTGCTGAGTAGCTGATTTGATTTATACTTTTGAATAGAAAATATATCGTCAGTGTAATCTCAGCTCCTCTTTACGACAATATATTCCAAGCAGAGGATTTATATTTGTAAATTTTTTAAGATCAGATACAGATAAAGATAAATCACATACAACTCCTATTGAAAGTCTTTTGACCAATTTCTAAGATGACAGTAGTGCAAATTGGTCTTTGAAGGCAAAAAAACATGACAACATAGTACTCACTTATATGGCACTCTTGAGCAAGATAAATAAATATACTGAACCCCAAACTGAAAAATCAGATCAAAGCGTAATGAAAAAGAAATGCAGCGCTGTCTGTTTCATGCATTCAGCTTTTGGTATGAGATGTTCTCAGGACCAGGACCCGATTCAAAGGGCTACCTTTGAAGAACCTTCTATAACAACTGTAATATCCTTGTGTAGACCAGCAAAAGTCAAAATAGGTGGCATGATATGTGAAGATAATATCCCTTGGCATGTGGTCTTTCAAATGCTGAGGGTTTACAATCCTTCAAAGGTTGTTGGAACAAAAGAAAAGAAGAAAAATCCAGTCAGGGTACTTGAAACAAAACAATTCTGGCTGAGAAAGTCCCAGAGCCAAAGAAATTCTCAGGTTTAATACTATAGGGGTGTCTTGTTCTCACAGTCTTCCCTAGGCATTTGGTCTTGGACAAAGCCAGATGCACAGTTCATCTGAAACAATGCAGCAGAGCTGCTGTCAGCCTCCCTCTCCCCTCAACAAATGCTAAATTCCAGGTTTGTTTCCTGAGACAGAATGCAAGTTTTCCAATTTCCACACCTAGTAGTTGAAATTAATGCCAAATTGCTCGTATGTTTCATCCTTCTGTGGAGTCTAGTATAACTCTTAACATTCCTGGTACCTCTCTACTACTATTTCAGAAGTCATTATCTCTGCAGGCTTCTCTTAAAAATTCATTGAATTCTGAAAAATTTCAAACTCATCAAAAACAGTGCTTGTCAAAAAATAAAGCTCAATTTTTTTCTTAACAGTCAATGCTTTGAGATAAACACTGTTTGAATTTGCCCAGGCTGCTTTCCTCATTTAGGAGTTTCAGCACTGGAGGAGCATTTAATTGCTCCAATCCACTACTCAGAATATTTAAATAAATAATTATCTATTTATACTCTTGATATTATGTGGTCTTAAGCAGTAGTCCAAAAAAGGTTGTCCTCAGAAGTGCTCTACTTCATTCTGTACTTCAAACAAAAATGCATTTCTACAGCCGTTTCTAGATGTTCTTCCTTCAAAATGAAGACACAAAGCATAGAATTTTGGATACACAGGTACAGTTACAAACAATCAATGAAAGGTATATCTACCCAAAAGAAGTGCTCTGGTGCATAAGTAGTTTTCACATGTAATGCTTTTATTATCAATGGGTGAAAAACAGCAACGAGTTCTGGAACTCTGAAATGTATATAAAATATTTTTTTAAAATATATCCAAATTGATATAAGGAGAAACTTTTTTTTTTCCCACGAGGATAATAAAGTACTGGAGCACATTGCCCTGAGACACTGTGCAGGCTCCTTCTCTTGAGATTTTCAAGACCTAACTGGATCAAGCCCTGAGGAGCTTGAACTGACCTCAAAGCTGATCTGGCAAAAACACATGGTTGGATGAGAGAATTCCCAAGTATGTTTGTATGTCTTAGGTTGCTGTAAATGAATAAATAAATAAACAAACGAAAGAAAAAAAAATACAAAAAGCCATTTTAAAAATCTATTACTCAGTTGCCATCAGATGCAAATTTTGTTCTTTGTTAAGAAAAAAGCAGGGAGTGGCTTTGGCAAATTATTGTAACATTGAACTCTATTTTCACAGATATTGCATTTACCAGCGACTGGTTTCTATTAGCTACTCTGCTGCACATTAAAATTAGAAATAAAAGAGTTTGATAAGAAATTGCCTTTTTTTTTTTTTTTCCTGGAATGATTTGTAAACTGTTTTCCATTTTAAAAATTGTATTCCTAAGAAAAATACGAATCGGAAGGGAAAGAAAGGGAGCAATCAGTAAATTGGAATAGTCCACTTGTTAATATTATATTAACGAAATGTTAACTATGAATATTAATTACATTGGACTAAAAAAGATGTTGGTTTAAAAGAAACAAAAAATAATAAGACGTACATGTTCATTGAAGAATCTTCTAACTTATTTTCTAGTTTTAGGTGTGCAATTTTTTTGTACAAAGATTGATATATTTCTCAAAATGGAAGCAACACAAATATATAAACAGGTTTGAAAAATTTTCAGCTATAATACCTTTCAAATACTTGCATGCATTCTGTAAGAATGTTGACAAGGTTAAATATGTATTTCTGTGTCACCTATAATATCTTGATATTTTTAGGTATCATTTGCTGTAGATTAACAGCCAATATCATCATGACAGTACAGGTGAAAGTTTTATCTGACTTTATTTTAACGTGAAATGTGAATGTTTTGATGTTGCCCTCCAGGACTGCGAATCAATAAGAACAAAACAATATTTTCAAGTGGGACTACTTTGGATTATCAATTTCTTTAGGATAGAGGTGCTTTTATTGCACCTTTTTTTCTTTAAAAAATAAAATAAAATGCATGGACTGAAAGGGGACTACTTTATTTCTTCAAAGAAGTTTTTTTGTTGTCAACATGGACAAACTTTAGAAGAAGCATAATGTCTCACTACTTCATTTCATAAAGAAGGGCTCTCCTTATAATATTACCGGGTAAACAGGAGTCTTCTCTCCATGTAGAACTAGCTGAGATTTGTAGATCAAAACAAAGGTATTTTAAGTCAGTGCTGCTTTTTATTCCCTGCAGAGAAATCCAGTTATGAAACATGGGCTACAGGAGGTACACATGACTTATGGAAAGAGGTCATTTGTGTGTATGTGTATATATACATAAATATATATGTATAGCTATATAAATATTGTTACACACAGTAAGGGGGAGAGCGTCCCTGAGTCTTCCCTAAGTTAATTGTGTAGCCTGAAGCCTTGCCAATAACCTAACTAACTAACTAACTAACAATGTAGGATGTGTCTGTGTGATGAGAAGGATCATTACATTCATACAGGTTTTATGGAAATACATGTTAAATCTTTGGTGCAGAGGATTCACAAGAAAAACAGACAGTGGTGTGGCAGAATATCTTTGTTACAACCTTTTTTTTAAAAAAAGTTTTCAAGATTTCTAGCTAATTGATCTCCAGAGAATACAGAGTAAATTATTTCATACTTCCTATATATTTCAACTTAATCTACTTGATCATAAGTTGAGACAAAATACTTTTCCTTTCTCACAGTCTGTTATTTGTCTCAAATCTCTCCAGTAGTTCACTGTTCTGAGGGCATCATCAGAACCTGTTCATGTGAATGTAGATTTGTCTCAATTAATTACTGAAATCAATCAGCAATGGGTACTGCTGGCATCTCCCGTACTTTGTGTAGCTCACTAACTCAACAGAATTTCCTGTTAAAGGATTCACGTCTCTTACAGGACAGCTGTAAGCCCAAATGAACGACATCCACAAAGATGGAACTATCTAAAAAGCTTAAGGAGATGTACCATTTCATCTAGAAACACATGAAGCTACAATTAAATAAACTCTTCCTACGACATATTAGTAGATATATTTTTTAGCAGGCTTAGGGATTTGAGATGAGAACTACACAAAAGGAGTCTTAAGGCCTCAGATACACATTCCCCAGCAAAAGCTAGGAATTACTGAGAAACTCATTTCTCTTGGTTTTTTTTCTTAAACTACCTCCTTTACTTTTGGAACAGCTATGTGTTTTTCCTGAAGTGCTCTCTAGAATACCCAGGAATGCTTTTCTTTTCTCTGGAGCCTAACTGTAACGGAGCCTGAGGTGTCCAAGGAGGTGTCGACAGAGAATATATAAAGTAAAATTAATGTTTCAGATGTATCTGTCTTTGTTGTCAAGTTCCTTTTTCTTTATTTGTGGCCCTATACAAGCTGGATTTTTTTGGTTGTTTATTTGTTTTGGGGGGGTTTAATTGCAATTTAAGGAGTCATGCAGGCGTTGTTTTACTTATATGCAGAGACACAATCATTCTGAATAATTTTCATAGGAGTCTCTGCTTGTGATGCATTGTTGCCCTTTATCATGTAACCTCTGTAAGATTCAGACCTATTTTTTGGTTGCAGACATTTTTTAAGTTTACAAACTTGAGAAAAGGTTAAAAAAGTGGGACTGGATATTCAATGAATTAAAACTTATTTTAGTTTCTCTTTTATGAATCTGTTCTCTAAAATTTAAAAAATATATTTTGTCTTTCCAGGAATTTAAATTTCTGATAATGTGTTTAATACTTGAAAGAGTGCAGGTTTTAATTCAGTAAAATTTTTTTTCCAGCTTTTAAAACTCTAGTGTAAGCTAGTGATTTATGTCATAATGGATGTATGTTTGAACTCTTTCCATTGCTTCTGGTTTTGTTTTCTTTTTTTTTTCCTTTACCTTGCCTCTTCCCCCATCATTTTTCCCTAGTACTTCCAACTCAGAATATAACCCTCATATATTTTTGCTCTATATTTTAATTCAATGTCTGGACAGATCTATTCATGAAGAAAGCAAATTTGCAACTTCTCATAATTAGCTTTGTAAAGGATGCCTGTTGACAGTGTCATTAGGTTTCAGGAAATAAACTTAATGTAACACTTTTTTCTCAGTGGGAGTCCTTGAAGAAAATCTTACCAAAAGTTTATGTCTTTACCTACTCCATAGAATTAACTTTTCTGATAAACGAAGTCTTATTCAGGACATACATCAAACCCATTTCTTTGTTGTACTATACAGCCTCAGCTTTTAGGATGCTGAAAAAGCCGATCTGTACACAACACATATGAAAGTAAGGGAAATAGAATAGGCATTTTCCTCCACTCCAGCCAACCCCCCATTAATTACATATCACTGCTTTTTGTTTGCCTTTTATGGCTTTTTCAATTAAATTCTAGCTTCTAGATCTACCCTACACTGCGGGGAAAACAGCAGTTGCAGATGTGGAGCCATGTTAGCCAGGAAAGAAAGTAAAAGGGAAAGGCAAGTGATAGATGATCCCTCTGCCAATGTCCAGGCTGAGATGAAACAAAGCATTTTCCATTCACAGGGGAAAAAAAGAATGAAAAGAAAAAAAAAAAAGAAAAAAAATTATTTTTTACAAACTTTCCCAACCCCTACAGTTTTCAGTAAAACTGATATTCTTGCCAGATTCATTGTTAAGAGCACTGGATATTTGCTCAGCTGTAGAATTCTGGAGTAAAAGATTGTAGGTTCAATGAAATGGCATTTTCCAATTAAACTGTGTTTTGCTGGAAGTCCCCCAAGCTCTACCAAACACTATGGTTATACATCCTACGCAAACTAGAGATTTGCATCATTTTTGCATGACAGATTTTTGAATACATAAGACTTGAAGGCACAAAGCTTTGCGAGGTGAACATTACAAAATGCCCAGCACTTTTTCTTTCTCCCACAGGCTTTCCTGCAGGCACAGATAATAGGGACATTACTTATTAAATTGGCACTGAGCCTTTCTCTATTTCTCTATCATTTTCAAACAGGTTAATTAAAGTACATTTATATGCCAGCTAAATAGAATGTAACTTGAGTGAGAGGAAACTTCAGCACCTATTTTTTAATAAATCCTCCTGAAATTCCATCACTTTCAATAATTGTCTCTTGGAACATGCAAATATCTGTACCTTCAGGTTTTTTGTTTTACTTTTTGTATTTAAAAAGGCAAGTAATAAAAATCCCTTTTTTTTTCAGCAGCACTTAATTTTCCAAAATTCTCTATTACAGTTGTAAATAATCTCAAAAGAGGAAGATATTTTATACGGTTATCATTTACAAAGAATGAAAAGGCAAAAGAAAATATTCTCCTTAGTTTAAGAACAGGATAACTGCTTGCCATGTAGTTCCTAGGCTGACATGGAAAGGCATCAGTACTGAACACACTAATCTACTTTTAGCCTAAGTGAGATGCAGGTAAACAAATAAAGCATTTTTGATTCAGGTCTCACTTTCTTTTGAGACAGATGTTCACACACTTCCAAGTTCATCTCCAATACATGGTTTTGTCAATGGCAGAAATCCCCAGGTACTGCTGGTATGCAGACACCTTATCACAGCCACAAGCACCCAAAACTTTGTCCTATCTGTTTGTGCTGATCGGGACCCAAAACATAAATTTAAAGCTCACCTATACTGTCAAG
Organism: Apaloderma vittatum; assembly: GCF_000703405.1. Classification (NCBI taxonomy): domain Eukaryota; kingdom Metazoa; phylum Chordata; class Aves; order Trogoniformes; family Trogonidae; genus Apaloderma; species Apaloderma vittatum. The sequence continues at coordinate 24,067 of NW_009720163.1, read as the reverse complement.
TGACATTGCTGTCTGCTTTGGGTATGCTCTTAACCAATGGAAAAACAGAGTATAGGGCGGCTCTAGCTTCTTTCACAGCTTGTAGCCAATGTTTTAACATGAAGATGCATGTAACTGTTTTAAAACATCACAAACGAGGGGTACACTCTTACATTTGGAAGAAAATTTAATTCCACAGATCAAGTTTTATATATTTCTTAGATTTTTCTTTTCACTTTAATCTGGTAAGGTCCATGAAACTCTGCCAGTGATAAACCATAAATAGTTCCTGTGACGCTAATACTCAGAACTGGTTTATTCTATTGTATCTCAAAAGACTGTCACAGAATATTCTAACATAAAACAACCTGGATCATATGCTAATATTCATTTTTAGTCGCAGTTGTTCATTGATTTCAGTGGGGAGTTCTTATTAAGCATCCTTGGCATGAAACGGCCACTTGCATTAGATTTTTTAGGAAAAAACTCACAGTTGGTAAAAATTATCAAAACAGGCATCACGAACTTTGCTCCATATTGTAAGCAACCACAATAACAAAGATACCTATCCTGCACCACACAATAACTGTAGCATTAAAAATTTTATTTTTTTTTTAAATCACTCTTCAGGAGTTAATAGTAGATAGATTATACTATAAGAGTTGGGAGTACTTTCTGCAGAACTAAAAAAACCCCTTCTTCAGAGCCTGGTGTTTCTCATTGTAGGAGCCATCTTGTGGAGGGAAATTATTTTCCCTATGTTAGCTTAAAAAGCAGATTTGCTGTCCTTGAATTGGAAAAATATTCACAGGATGTAAAAAGCACACAGCCTGAAGTGTATCTTCCTTTCACAGCTTTGAGAGAAAAAAAAAATGCAGACAGATGAGTCACGATAATGTTTTGGGCTTTTTTTTATACCTATTATTGCATGTTCATTCCCTGAAGATTTCTGTGCAAGATCCTAGATCTACCAGAGGGAAAATTTAAATTCTGACATTAAGAAATACACTCCTTTTTTGGGAACAAACATGATGCGCACTTTTTGGGATTTGGATGTGAATGTCCCTTACGTCACAGTACTAAAAAAAATCACACAATACAGTTTATCACTTTTATCACTGTCTTATTTTTCAAGCAGTTTATAATACTTTAAGGACATATTTACTCATATAGAGAAAGTGTTCTCATTTCTTATATAACAAGGCGGATTAAAGTAGGTTATAGAAGAAATTTGTGAAAGAGAAAGCAGTCAAACTTAACAAGTTTTCCCGCTTGTCATGCCGTGACTTTAAACACTGAGCTGTGGTTTTTTCGCATTAGCAATGTTCATATAATTCCTCATTCTGTTACTCCTTATTCTAACTCTACAATTTAGTCAGTTCTGGCTGCCTTTGCTCCGGCATACATTTGATCTGAACATCGTTTCTCTTGATCCTTCGCTTTTGCTCCTAAGTGCTTTCCTTTTGCTGTGAGCTCGTTCTAGCCCCAGTTTCCATTAGTCGTGTTGAGATCTGAGGTTGTTATTCAGTCCTGGAGCGCTGGAATCCACTCCTACAAAAGAGCCAGAGTCATTGTCTCGCTTCCCCGCTGCAGAGTTCATTTCTTTAATGATCTGACCAGCGTACGCCTTCATTCCTGCCTTTGCAAACTGAACTGGAGTCTCACTGCTGGCGGGCTGAGGAGAGAAAGAGGGGCCTGCTGCTTTGCAGCGGAATTGGGTGAGGATGGCAACTCTGTTAGGAAAACAGGTTTCCCTTCCTGAAAGATTATTCTCTAGGACTTGCTTTTATTATCCTCACTTTTATCGCTGAATGCATTTATCCCAGCTTTCCTGTCTTGCAGAAGCAGGCTTTTCATGTGAATTGTTGTCTTTGACGCTGGCTTTCTGGAACACTCAAAAAACTTGCTTTTCAATTCCCTTTATCCCCAGATTTTCTTCAATATTGTTTAAAGAATTTAAAATGTGAGAAAGAGCATCAACAGTCCTAAAATCCACCTGACTTCCTAAGGGACAACTGCATACAGAGTGGAAGACCAGACGGCCTCATTCTTGAGGATTAGCAGCAAAACTAGAATCACTGGAAAGTTTTAGAAAGCTCTGAAGAAATATGAAAGATGACTTAAGTAATGCTCCAAGTTTGGGATTTTTCAAAGCTTTTTGGCAATTATTTTGTGCTTGGTTCAACTACTATTTTCTTTTTTATATTATACCATCAAAGCAAGTCAGTTCCACAATACCTTCTTTACTCCTTCAGTCTGTCTCTGACTGTGATATTCTTATTGTAGGGTCAGCTCTAAGAACTCAGGGCTTTCCCCAAAGACAAAGTTTTATCTATTCTTCTAGGTTTGCTGACCCAGAAAAAAAATCCAGAAGAGCAAGTAAAATGAACAAAGTAAGCATTTAGACCACAGAAAAAAGTACAGATCCCAAGACAGAAAGGCAGTCAAGGACAGAGGCATTAGTAAAGAGTAATGAGAAATTAATTCTTGGGGAAAAAAAAAAAAAAGGTGTGCAAAACAGTTAAGGCTTTCAGATAAACCAGGGAATGAACTTAGGAAAGGGCTATCTTTGGAGAAGTTTCTTCCCTGCACCCCGCACCTCACGCTACTCTTTTATGCAGCGAAATGGAATCTTTTGTAAAACTATCTGTGACCAAGCAGGAAAGTCTTTCAATAAGGTTTATGTTCTTGAGGTATAGACAGAATATTTAAAATCTCTTCCTAAACCCCATAATTTCTGTTTCAGTGATAAAAGCAACACTGATATTGACAGTTCTGCTGTTAACATATTCCAGTAGTTTCAGACAGCTTTCTGCCCATTTAACTTCTTTCAAGTTATCTTTGATTTTGTTTAAACAAGCAAGAAAACCCAAGCATTTCTTACAGGTTTGGTTACAGAATGTGTAATACTTCATCTTAAGCAGGCTACTCAGTCTAGTTAAAGAATGTTGTTGATTTTTTAGTGCTTGTGCTGCTACAGCAGATCTGACCTAAAACTCATTTAAATGAAAGACATCTATTGAATCCAGGGGCTTTGGGGCATAAACCACTCAGCCTTTCACTGACTCACTGAAATGCTGTAGTCAGATGTATGATTCATATTTCCTTCCAATGCCTTTAGACTTGAATGTGGTTATTCAAGGAGTTAGTAATAACAGGGCCAGTATTTTATAAGCTATGAATGTTAGAAGAATGCAGATATATCAACTCAGTACTGTTCTTTCTGAACAGAATGTTTTTTTTTAACAGTGCAAGTCAGCTTCAAAACAGAAATGAAAGGGAAAAAAATCAAAAAGGCAACATAAAAGCTGTATTAAAATTGCAGTTCAAAACTGCAACTTGCAAGTATAAGTATTCACAATCATTGATATTAGGAGAACAAGACAGGGAGATAAGGTGTTTGCAACCACAGATAACAAAAAATGTTAAAGGCATTTAAATAGAGAGTAATTCTATGGAACAGGATTTTTGTTACATTTTTATTGACATACCATTAGGCTTCACTAGAATCACTAGCTAGATTTGTATAAAGTGGCAGTAGATTTGATAAATGTGGGTGTAGACTATTCCAAATAAGGTATAAAAATAAGTATGTGCAGAGAAACAAAAAACAAAATCGAACAAACAAACAAACCCCCAAAAATACCAGCATGAAAATCTCAACTGTATAAAAAGCTCTCATTAATCTCAAAGAAGAACAACTGGATAATTTATCTAGTTATCATTGTATGGGGACAAATATTGGTGAAGAAACACAGATGTCTACTTACTTATTTTTCACTTCCTCTTCCTCTAGTTTATTGGAAAGTAGAAAAAAAAGACATTAATATATTTTTTCTAGGTATTTTTCATTAAGATTCTTTTATGTATTCATTAACTAAATTTAGTAAATAATGCAAACTCTAATACAAAAAGAATTATTTCCTTAATTTAATTCAGGCAAATATATTTCAATATTTTTCAGACTGAGTCAGTGCTTATCAGGCAGCATCGATCACCACCATTATCAGAAAGTAGTTACTTAAGTAGGTGCCATTCAAGAGTTTTCTGTTGTTAAATGAAATCCTAGTGCTGAAAACATTAGTGGAGTCACATAACTTATGTGATAACAATTGCCTTGAAAATTATTACGGGACACATGAAGGTACTTCATCTTCTGCCTGGCTTTGTAGAGTTTCAGTGGAGTCCCCTTAGCTTTGTAGTGAGAGAAGAAAGTTGAGTTACAGCAACAGATAAGGATGTCTTCAAGTTTCTAGACTAGATTTCATTTCTTCCTTGCTACACAGCTAATGTGAAGAATGATTGCCATCTATAAAGCCTCTACTCTGCCCCATCCAGATAAATAAAATGGGGAGAAATCAAAATTTTCAGGATATCCTTCACACTGAATCATCCATGGTCAAATTACCTGTTTTCACCAGATTAAACTATACTTTAGTGTATTTCTGAAAGGATGTGATAGAAACAAACTGTATAGCCAAGATTCTAGGGACTCGTGTTTCAGGCTTATATAAAGTAAATCTTTTCCTGCTCAGTTAGAGGAACGAAATGATGAAGCAAGAAATCTAAGTCTGCCATATGTCAGATGATCCTAAGGGAAGGAGTATCAGTAGAAAAACACTACATGCCTTAGTTTCTTAGATACGTACAAGTAGAATTGCTAGAGGACAATTTCATGTCCCATACAGAAATCTGAGTGGAAATTTCATGCCACAATTAGCAGCAGAGATTCTGTGAATTACTTTGGAACCCCTGATAAAGGGAATTGTTTGAGTTGCAGCAAAGTGAACTACACTTGGGTCCACCACCGTTCCTTCAGAAAAAAAAATAATATTTTTTTTCCTTCGGCTTTCCTTGGAAATGTTGCAAACAAATTTTCAATCCCATCCTGATTTTCTGAGTTGTGTAACAGGGCCATTTCCAGTTAACTCTTGTTTTAAGGCTAGTAAAGGACCACCTGGCCTCTTGTGTCACTGACATGCAGTTGAGAACCATTCTTCTTGCTCTTTAGCAAGTAACATCACTGGAGACCAAATCTATCCTTACTGTGTGTTGGTGTGTGTCGCTGCATGCCCCTCATTCCTGATCACCCAGATTGGTACTATCTGTCGCCTCAAGTCCCATATGGACTTTGTGCCCAAATCTCCTTCTGAGGAAGAAACAGGGAGCAGGACAGAAAAGGGTTGGCACATTCCCAGATCTCACTTCAAGAAGGAGTCAGGGTGTTGTTAGAGTATTGAGCTGGACCTGAAGGCTGAGAAATATGGAGGTGGCTACTTTAGATACAGTCCCACAGTCTAGAGGATTGTACATTACCTGATTGTTAAAAATAGGATAAAAATTTTATGATTGTCTACTATATAAATGGGCTGTAAATGTCCTTTCTGACAATTCTATATGTTAAGCAAAACAGGGAATTACAAAATACTTTCCAATTTTTCAATTTAATAGAGGATTTATGAAAGTTATTGTCACTTTTAATATGGTAGAATCTAAAGATTCCAATTGCCTTATTTTTTGGTACTTTTTCCCAGAAAAATGTGTAGTTTGAATAAAATAAGCTGAAAAAATATATACATGTGTACATATATATATACGTGTTATACATATCTTTTGTGGATGAGAAATTGAAGAACAGAAAGAAGCAGCAACTAGTGAAAGTGTGCATGTAAAAATCAAAATATCAGCCTTCCCAGTTCTAAAAGTCTAATGCCATCCTGCTCATTCTCTCTAAAATACGCAAGAGCATGGCATTATCCCAGATGAATTATGACTTGGTGCTCACCAAAAGAGCTCACTGCCAGATGCTGTGTCCCTCCACCACCAGTCAGTGTGCAAGAATTGTTGTGCTTAGAGAGGCCAGGCATGTGAATTGAATTTTGGTAGTTCTCTGATGAGGCCTGTATTTTCTACTTGAAACTCAAGTCGACACAGAGCAGATCTTAGCTATGTACATAGGAAAAATGTAAAGGGAGAGCATCCTCAGTGGTAACTCCCAACCCTTGAACTTGGTTTTGTATGAGTAGGTATCTGGTAGCCTTGCTTTGTGGTAGGCTGCGCAAAGAGTATGAAGGTTAGAAAAGAGAACAGAAAGAATATTAACAGTAATTTTATGGGTTTTACAGAAAGGCTTGGGCTGTAATTATAGTATGCACTGCTATATGCAATACCTACTGAAAGTCATTGTTAATGGTTAAGAGCAGATACTATTTAGCATTTATACAGTGCTCCACAGCTTCAAAGAACTATGCAAACATAAATTAATTAATCCTTGGGATTTTAAGATCTCTATTTAGATAGGTAAGATTCCTCTTAGAGAGTTCTGTGTAACACAGATGATTATATCTGCTTAGAAAGTAGGACAAACAACAACAATATCACTGGCTTTGTACATTAACTTAACTAAACACCATATCCCCTCTTCTGCTATGAAAAAGGAAAGGTTTAACTATAAAGAATCTTCTGTGAGGCATGTCAATGACAGAGCTGAAATTATTTTAGGAACAGTCTGTCTTTTGACTTCAGCGATGTGAAACTTCTGACTTTTTTGATGCGAGACAGACAAATATATTTAAATTTAAAAGTTCACAGTCTCTATATTTCTCACAACGTTTCCATCACAATAGTGCAGTATGGTGATAATTATTTGAAGTTTACATTGTAAGTAATTTCAGGGTATGGGAAAAGATATGGGAAAAGCATTCATCATAATATAGTCAGAATCTGACCACTGTCAAAGGACATCCACTACTTTATTTGTTCGGTGATTTTTACAAGCTCTTTCCTTATTATCTATCTTCTCAACTTTTCAAATACAGCTAATATATATGGCTGCTGTAATATCTGACACGATGCAGAGATGTCCACCAGAGTCTGCAGAGATCTTGCAATAACACTGATCCCACTTAGGAGTTAACTCAGAGACCTGATGATAATTAAAAATGTCAACATCATTAAATATTTCATTTCTCAAATACTAACGAAGAGGTTGAGTCATATATTTGCATAATTTACATAACAGCCATCTAATTTTGGTGATTGAATTGGTGACACCTGGGATATCTAAGCTTTGGAGCTTTTTTTCTCTCTAGTCCGCAGAGTCAGACCCAGAGAACTTTTCAGATTCCATCAGTGTACTGAAGCTCCGCTACAGGTATGCAGATCCAAAATCTGAAAGAACAAAATCTTATTGTGGTTTTTCACATCGTTTGTTTCAAGTGCGATGGCAGCTGATGTGGATGGAACACAGAGAGCTTGTTCTCACCTGCCTCCTGGTAGGAAGATAAATGGCAGTGTTGTCAGTCAAAAATATTTTAATACTGTTTTATCTCTCAAGGGGGACTAAATGGTATTACAGCATTGCATTATCTTATTGTAATCCAACTTTTAAGAACAGTAGATTAGGTTTTCAAAAATTAACACAGTTCAACAGAAACAAACTATCACTAACATTGCAACCTAGTAACTTTCTCTCTTACTTCATTGCATCATTAATTTGCAGAAAAATGTCTCATTTTTAAACCGGAAATGGCCAAGGAGTAGCGTCAAGAAGACTCTTCATAGCCTAGGTAGCTCAGTTAGCTCCATTTTAAACATTTTGCCACATAATTAAAAATGCTAAATTTACAAGATTTGTGTTACAAATGCATTTCTGGTGTTGGCAGCTGTTGGTTTTTTTGGGGGGGGTAGTTTTGCATTTAATTTTGTCATGAATATTATAATAACTAAATCTAGAATTTTGTTATTAGGCAGTAAATTGTTTTGCTACAGTAGCTGCAAAAAATTAAAAGACAAAATGGCCTAGTATAGAATCTTGACTCATGGGAAATTCAGCCGTCATGAGACCAGTGGGGAGGTCTTCTCATGAATTAATAAATAGCTTAAATAGTAGGATTAAGTGATCAGCTTCAACAAAAGTAGAGGTTTAACAGTGGAGTCCCTCAGGGACTCTGCTGGGATATCTGCTGCTCAACATAAATGATCTAGAAAAAGAAGTGAATAATGAGGTGACTAAGTGTTCTGATGATACAAAATTCTTCAAAATAATAATGATAAAAACTCACTGCTAAGAGTTGCAGCGGATTAAGGGTACCGATCGACTACTGCACAAGGAGAAAATGAACATTATTGTGGTTAAATGTAAGGTAATATACATGAGAGGAAAAATCTCATCATTAGGAATACACAATGATGGTTGCTAAATAAGGTGTTATCATTCAGAAGAGATATTTAACTGGTATTGTTAATAATCCTAGGAAAGTATTGCTAGCCAAATTCTCCGTGCCAGTCAAAGACCTGATAAAAAAACATCAAGAAAAAGAAAGATTAAAAGAGACCACCATCATGGCATCATTCACAGCCATGGTAATAGACACAGCCGGAATCACCAATTCATTCCAGTCTTCTCAACTTAAAAACAAGACTGCAAAAAAGGAGAGGCAAAGAAAAACAAAGGTGTGGATTGCCTTCAATACTAAACCGACCTTGACACATTGTTTTGGCAAAGTGAATTCTTAGGTATTTGAAATCACAAACAGAGAACAAGGAATGGTTATTTATGTTTTTTGCTGGCAAAATTAAGCGTGAAGTTAGTAGTAAGAAGCATTAGAACAAAAGTATATATTCTTTTAGCACAATGAACAACTTGTGGAGTTCATTGCTCTGCAATGCCTCGGATCTGAAATGGCTTTAAATTCAGACTAGACAGAGAGGCCCTGACAGGCACAATGCTAAATTACAGCTCCCAGCTTAGATGCAGAGTGGGTAAAGGCAGAAGGAAAATCCAGAGAGGTGCCACTGTCCTTTTTCACTTGTCGGAAAGATTGACTAGATGAAAGTTTCTGTCAAAGTGTTTTTATGATCTTGTCTGGTTTATTTCTTGTTATGCACCTCTGCTTCTCGTCTGTGAAATGGGGCTAAAAATATATACCACCCTTACTTTAGAAGCACGTTAGGAATTGATATTTTCCGTAATGTCCCTAAAGGTGCTTTAAGTACACAGGTTGCAGGTTCTAGTTTTGGTCTAAAAATTACTCTGACATTTGCTTATGATTAAATTATTTTAAATGACTTCTAAATACTGTGGAGACAGTTTCATCTAGTTATCTATCTAGTTCTATCTAATTCTAGCGACTTCTAAGGAGGAATGACATTGAACAGAAACTGCAGTAGCATGTTCATCCTACACTTCCTCCTTTGTATCTATTGAGTGAAGAGCTGTTAACATTCTCTTTGTGCCAGTGGCTGGCTACATGTACAGAAATCTATAAAAATCACAATTCAACTGCATTTTAGTATAAATAAATGGCTAGCATTCTACTATTCCCAGGATAATTTAACTCAAGTGTTTTTCAGACTCCCGCTTCCCTGTCCTTTGCAGAGTTGTAATGGATCCTGACCACACAGTCTAAAGACTGTGGACCAACTGTAGCATTTTCTGCTGCCTCTTTTTGCAGCAATTTCTCAGATACTAAGTCTGTCCTGAGTGCTCTTTTCTGACTTGCTTGCTAATGAAGAAGGTGGAGAAAGATGCCATAGTGCCTATTACTTTGCATGCAAGAACCACTTTCATGTGAGTGGTGCCTTGACCTGTGAAAGTAAGATGTTCATATTCCCTGTAAAAAGTGATTGCTGCAATCTTGCTCACATGTATTCATCTCTGTTAAACATTCTGCTTGTTCCAGAATTTACTCCCTAGGCAGCTTGAAGGCCATTGAACAAAGAGTTTTCCTAATATATCATAATTACACAAACACCTGCGCCAAGCAACCTTCTGCTGAGATACTCAAATTTTTTTGGGGAGTTCAACAATGCTCAACACCCATCAGCCGTGATTTGATGCTCTAATGGCTGAGAGTAGGGTACAATGAAGTACAGATGGGAATTCTGGTTCAAAGACATTTAAAGAAAAGTGCCTGGATATATTTGTAGCACATTATTGATTTTGATATAGTTGTATGACAAACTTTGCAACATGAAAGCATTTCTCTTCACTGTAAGGGCTAAACAAGAACTAAGCAGAGAGTCATTTACAGGTGTTCACTTCAGAACCAATCAAATAAAAAGCTTAATGGCTTATTTGTTTGACTCGATAAAAAAATACCACCTTGCACAGTACTGTGTACAAAATATCTTTCTAGAGATTTTATTTCCTTTCCCAGATGGCTCAGCTGGCTTTTGGAACCCATCAAATCTTGCTCAGAGTCATACAAACTTTAAAGTCTCCAAATCTCAAAGCTATTCTTTACTAAATATGTTCCTAGAAGCATACTTTTTTGTGAAGTCCTCTTAAAAAATATGAATATCCAATATTGAAACTGAAAGTTCATTGCAGTGATTTTTCAGAATATCTTGAAGAATTCATTCTCTTCCACCAAAGAGAGTTGATTTTTAGATGGGAAATAACTCTTTCCTTTTTTTTTTCCCTACCTCTGAACATCTTTCTAAAAATTGCTAATATTTTCACCTACTTAACAAATTAGTATATTCTCATTTTTTCTCAAATCAATATTATCTGGTATCATCAGCACAGACAAACACTTTAAAGATTTTTTTAATTTTCTTTTTTTTTTTAATGTGTTTCAAACTGTCTGAAAATCTAAGTCTACTAAAAACTTTACACATTGGGATTATTTAGAGAACTAGATCTTTTGATTTCACATCGATGTGAGGTTTTTTTCCAGAACGACGTTAAGTACTGGAAGTCAGAACCTTCAAAATTCTTACTACACAAAAGCAACTACAATTTTTTGACCTGAACTGGGAGTGAAATTGGAGACATTCTACTTTTTTACAAGTTTTATAAAACACAACACAATTTATATTTCTACTTTCAGTCCTGTTAAAATTTGTGTAAGAATATGCATAACTCCTGAAAAATCATAGCAACGGTCAAAGGAGTCAGATCATCCTGCCCTAAATTTTCTCTCCATAAGAAGAAACCAGTGGATTCCACCAGAATAAAAGATTCAAGACCAAGTAATGTTTTCTGGGGGTACTCTTACAACCTCCAAGACCACAAAGGATTCCTAATATTGAGGTGGGCTCTTTGTACTTATCAGCTTTCCTTTTATTTTTCTCCCCCAGATTTGTCCATTTTCGTTTTGAAACCATGTAGGCATTTAGCATTAATTTTAAGAAAAGTGTGTGTAATTACAAAGACTAGAAGTTTGGCTTAATTTTCTGTCTTGTTTTTTATTCTGTTTAGTGAACAATCTGCCTACCATGAAGCATGGGGATGGAGAATATCATTACAAAAACCCAGGCTGTTAAACTATGAGTCTGACAAGGGATTAACTCCTTAAAAAATTGCCTAAGGGTTGCAGAGGATTTCAACAGTTGGGAATTAAAGAATGATGGAGTGCTTGCAGCTCAGCCATGATCTGCTTCGCCCCAGGATGCCGCCTGTGCAGAACAAACAGCAGTCAGGAAAGGGTGATACTAAGCTAAAGCAAAAAACCTTTCCTTCTTTAAAAAGTTTCATAATGTTTTCTTCTAGAGCTTCAGATCTCACAGAAAGTCTGCCTTTCAACTGAAGTCGATGAAAGGCAAGCAAAATATTTCTTTCATGTACCCACATACTCAATAAAGGCAAGTTTTGTTCACACATGTGGAGGAAATGAGAGGTGTTTCAATCTCCTTGTCCTCTTATGTTTTCATGATTCCTTTCAGTTTTAGTATCCTCTCATGCATTCACTTTTACCATTTTCTGTATACTTCACTCTTCATTGAAGTATTCACTGACTGTTTTAGCCCACTGTGTAGACATAAATTCTGCTATAATAGCTTTTGTAATTATCAAAAACACAGTCTACAAATTTGAATTTTTATCAGTAAAGCTGCTTAAGAAATATCTGTTGACATTTTTTTGAGGAAAAACATTAATCACAGTGGTAACCAACAAGAAGACTACACAATACTTAATACTGGAATTTGGTTTATGTTTTTGAATATTTAAGTGTACAACAAAAAGGGATTCTGTTTTCAAATGTAGATTTGCAAAGCACAAAATTACTATGCACTAGAAATTTTATGGCATTGACCTACAAACTATATTATTTGAAAATTAACAGACCACTTACCAAATTTACCTGATATTTAATTTTTTGAAATGTGTTTTGTTTACCTGTTTCAATCTCATTAGCTCCTTCACAGTGTTTACTCATTATCTCTGAGGCAAAATAAGATTCTCCAGATTATCACTGTAAAGCTTCCTCTTAGTTGTCCATTCTTAGAACACCCTGGGAGTATAAGTATTAAAACATGCAAGCAATAATCCTTAAATTCATAAATGCACACATGCATTCACATGTGTACTTAGAACTGTTAATTCATTTGAGATGTAATCAGGTTTTGCAACTGTTCATTTACTAGTATTTTATTAACAGTTCTAGTGACAAGTTCTCCTTTATTTCCTAATAATCCAGTTCTTTAAAAGCGACTCTATATAGTTTTCCTAACAGTTGTTCTTCAAAAGCAATGTGAAAAACTAATTCAGTTGTTCAGACACATTAGAATCCTCATTTATTTATTTATTTTAAATTCATTTATGAATGTAAGTTTTGGGGTTATAAACACACCTTTCTTTCTCTCTTTCCAGTCAGCTTGAATTATTTTTTCTTCCTATTGTTACCCTCTTCTTGAAAGAATTGGCTCTGAAAATACTTGTAAAGTCTACTTCCCAACAAAGTCCGTTTCTAGTACTCTCAGATCTCTTAGCGGTCCATGAAAAAGCAAACCTGGTCATCTCTCCCAGTAACAGTATATAGCCTCCCTTGGTTATCTTACACCAGCAGATATTCTAAAATGTCAGAATAAAATAATTTGATGGTTACACCTGGCAGAAATGAATAGGAATTTTAGACTCACATCACTATTATGTATATAACTTAACATCTTTTATTCTTCTTGAACATTAATATCCTAAAGAAAGATTCCAAGAATCATTTAAATGAATGGATAAAATTTGATTCCTCATTTAATTTTTGTTTAATGTATGAGTTTCCATCACATGGAAAATACGTTTTTCTTCTGGTAGAATTCTAATTTGGATAGTCCATTTCCAGTTTAATATTATTTTACAGTATGATATCTATGCCTAGGGTATGTACGCCACTTGCTTTAGTATAACATTTTTCCTGTGAATTCCAAACCTTTTGGAACATATTTTTCCCTGCAGATGTGTTCTTCCTCTGAGGCTGCTGCTATGAGACTCTCAAGAAAGCTAAGTGATAAAGTTTGAAGAATGGGCACATAGTGTAAAAGACTTAATGAAAAGTAACTAATCCAGAAACATCTGTAGCATTCCATTCAGGAATGGAAATACTCTTCAATTGTATAACACTTGAAGTGAGATATTTTCAATACCATTAACATAGTTGCTTTATTTGACCTGCACTGTGAGCTCACATAGTACCCTAAAAAGTTGATATTTCCTTATGATAGTAAAACTGGTTTGTTCCAGAAGGAGATGGGAGGGTGTTGTTTGTTTCTTTTTTATTATTATTTTTAAACAATTATATAGTTAATAAGCTGAAATGAGTAAGATCTGTTAAATTTTGAAAGTTCAGTTAATCAGCTTGGATTTGACTGGGAGGCAATTATTGAGACAGTCATCTCCTGCCATTGAGAGATTGCCCACAAATTAATTCACATTTAATTGTAACTAGACTATAAAAGATGCAAGTTCTTCTTCTGCTCATATTGGGATTTTCTGAGTAAGAATTCTTCACTTTGTCTCTGGTAGTTGTCTAGGCTTCTAGGGACAGTCACTTTGTGGTGCTTATTGGGGGGGGGAGACTTATTAAGAGTATTGCCAGACTTAAGTAACGACACTGAAATTTTCAAATTAAGGGACCTATAAAAAAATTGTGAATGTTGTAGATGTAGAAGTGCTGATAGAAACTGTTTCTTTCTTGATTTTTAACAGTAGGCCTTTCTAACCTGGCTGAAGGAAGGTGATGACGTTATTAGCAGCAGATGGGAAGAGGCAGACAAATAGTATGTATGTGCTTGCAGCACAGCTTGTTTTACAGCAATAGAGGCAAACAGGTCTCTTCTACATCTAAAAACTCTTCAACTCTTGTTGCATGTGCCAGATCTTCAAGAAAAAGAGACTGCCTAGGAAGAAATATGCTGGAGTATGTGGGAAGCAGGTACAGGTCAAACAAAGATGAGGAGCACATATGGATGACTTAACTCTTCTATAGTGAGAATAGCTCAAAGACACCAGCTAATTACCCTCTGATAATTTGTATTTTAAGTTTTGTCAAAACAAACCATTTCTAGCCTCTCTAAAAACATTGTAAACGTAAAAAGTAATACAAATACAGGCATAGAAAACTGGAGAAGATGGTGAAAAAAGCCTTGTATCACAAGTTTTATAGCCATAAATATATCCTTTAACCATCAGACTACAAATAGGGAAGAAATTTTTTACAAGGGCGGTGAAACACTGGCACAGGTTGCCCAGAGAGGTGGTGGAAGCCTCATATCTCTGGAGACATTCAAGGTCAGGCTGGATGGGGCTCTGAGCAACCTGATCTAGTTAAAGATACCCCTGCTCACTTCAGGAGGGTTGGACCAGATCACCTTTGGAGGTCCCTTCCAGGCCAACACATTCTACGATTCTATTATTATCTTCTAAATCCCAGACATGGGCTTATATATAGTATCAAGTTTTGCAAACTTTAATCATGCTTTAACATCTTAAATTTCATATCAACAGAGCTTAATTAGAAAAATTAAAATACTACAAACAGCACATACCTAGAGTCTTACATAACCTGGCAGATATTTATGTGAATCAGATATATCGAACACAAATGTAGATTCATTTCTCACACAGTTTTATACATAAAACTAAATAATTTGATCTCATTAAAAGCATTATGCTACCAAAAAATCTATAGCCACTTCCTGTTTCAAAGGGTAAAAAATCTTTCTTACACAGTCTGAAACTAGAAATTTAGCAACTTAAATCTGATATAAATAGCCTTGCTGAATCACTGTTAAAACATTACTAACCCTCATTCAAGAGTTCTGACATAATCTGACTTGAATACATACACGGTCTCCACTGCACCATTTCAGGTCCGAATACACTGATTTACTCCATTTCTGTAAGTGATGTTTAGGCAGGTAGAATGAAAACTAAGAGAATTCATCCTCTCTTAAGATGGATTTAAGGAGGCTGAAGAACTGGAATAGATCACATGCATGACTGTCTATGAAAAACAGGAAATTATTGCTTCTAACCAAAATTGTAACTGACAAGTTTACCACTTTGGTGCATATCGGACCTTCTGCAGAGAGTCCTTGTATTTAAAAGCAGTAGAATTAAACAGTACAATTAACAATCTGATATATAAATGCTGTCTTTTTCAATGACCTTTGATCAGTACCTTTGAAATATACAGTCAGGAAGTAGAAGAAATAATCTTAGAGAGATTTTATATTTATGAAATTGCTAAATTTATTTTTTTATTAACTTTTATACAACTGTGTAAAGTAACTGAAAAAAACAACATGGGAAAAATCTAATCTATACAACAATGGCATTAAGAGCTCCTGTACTTCTAAACCATATATTATAATTATTAAAATATGTATTACTTTATTAATTATTAATTGTTGTTAAATTATTAACCAATTAATAAACAACTACTTCTAATAATTATAATTAGTAATTAAAGCATTAAATATTTATACTAATGTGGTTTGCTTCTTTTCCACACCTTTACTAGACTGTATCACAGAGGAATAACTCCTTGCAGAGAAGTAGAGGAGCAAATTACAAGATCCAAAACAGATGAGAAAATTGTGAGGAAACATTAAATAGCAGATATTGTATGTTTGCATCTCTTAACTTGGGATGACGTAAAAAGAATTTTCTGAATATGACCTGTAGTTTGGGAGGAGAAACAGCCAAATATCACTATAAGTACTAGTTGAGAATTTTGCAATTTAGAGCATATTGCCTTTTTCATTAAAGTACTGTTTTCTTTTACATTGAAGACATTTTTTATATTATCTTATTGAACTGTGACCATGGTTCAAACTAAGCATTATTTATAAGAGATCATGTTACACCAAGAGTTTAAAATGCAATTTGAGTTTTGGTTTTTTGTTGTTGTTTTTGTTTGGAGTTTGTTTCTTTACAGGTCCAAAAATTCATTAGAACCAAATATATGCTTAAGTGACTAAGGTATATCTGCCTGAAGATAAGAAAAATGTGGAAAGCTATACAAACTGGAAATTATGATGAATTAGCTTCTAAGCAATGACATTTAAATCTGAGTGAATGGTATGTTTTGCAGTTACTGAGGGGCAGTTCTTCGAGATAGCCTTCTAGGAATAAGTAAAACTTAATGAGGAAAGTTATTCATGTGGCTTGTATCCTGTATTGAGGCATCACAGTCAAAATAAATTTATGTTTAAAATTCTTTACTAAATGACCTATATATAGAACAGTTCAGTGTACTCCTATGATCAAGAAGGTGAAAAATTGCTAAACTGAATTATAAAAAGCAACTAGACTTAATCTTTCCTTCTAACTGTAAGCACAATAAACAGCCATTATCCTCCTTCATTAACACATTAATATTATTTACCATTTCTATGTATCACTATTGGTTGCTTCACATTATTTTGTTAGTGCAAAGTTTATTCCCTATACCTTGAGTGACTGTATCTAAATTGATTTTGGTAGTATGTTGTATTTTATCTATGCAGTAAAGGTATTTTATTGAAAGCATATATAAAGATTTTTTGTTGTTGTTTATGGCTTCAGAAATAGTCACAATAAAAACTCAGAACTTGAATTTTAGTTGTGTATGGATAGCCCTTCCATTACTTTCCTTTCTTTTTCAACATTATCACTTGTACAATATACTACAGGAGACAGATGGGATGAGACAACGTTAAAGTAAAAAGAAAAGAAGAATTAATTAAACAACAGTTCATTGCCTATAAGTAATCAGAAATGTATATTTGGTATCGAAAGGGTTTTTTTAGTTTATTTGCAAAGAGAATTAAGCGATAGCAAGAAGTTAACACAGAAGGAATCTAGATGCAGTTTACTCTATTAAGGCTTAAATTAATCCTACTCCTAACCAAATCTGTGTTTATGTAGTCAACACTTGTAAAATTTTCTTGTTGAAGTTTATAAGGAATCAAAGGATGAAAATGTAAACTTTGGGTCCATCAAAAATCCTTTAAAAAACTGCTCTAAATATTTTAATGTCAGATTGCATTTTCAAATGAAGTCTGTTTGTTTAAGTCCTTATGATATCATAGAATCATAGAATGGCCTAGGCTGGAAGGGACCTTAGAGATCATCTAGTCCAACCTCCCTGTCATGGACAGGTACGCCTCTCATCTAGATCAGGCTACTCAAGGCTCTGTCCAACTTGGCCTTGAACACCTCCAGGGAGGGGGCAGCCACAACATCTCTGGGCAATTTATTCTAAAGTCTTGCCAACCTCGTACTGAAGAATTTCTTCCTAAGGTCCAATCTAATTCTATTCTCCCTCAACTTAAACCCATTTCCCCTTGTCCTATCAGTGGACACTCTTGTAAAAAGTCCCTTCCCAGCCTTTTTGTATGTTCCCTTCAGGTATTGGAAGGCAGCTATTAGGTCCCCCCAAAGTCTCATCTGAACACACTCCAAGAGATCCACGTCCTTCTTATGGTGGGGGCACCAAAACTGGATGCAGTATTCGAGGTGGGGTCTCACAAGACCAGAGTACAGGTGGAGAATCACCTCTCTTGACCTGCTGACCACGCTTCTCTTGATACATCCCAGGATGCGGTTGGCCTTCTGGGCTGCATGAGCACTCTGCCAGCTCATGCTGATATAAACCTCTTTGAGCTATGTAATTTCATAGAAGTAAAACATATGAGAATTTTTCACTTAAGCAGTTTAATTCATACCTTCTTAGTATTATGGCGAAGGGGAAGATTATGGAGCGTTTCATCTTGAGTGCACTCACACAGCAACATCGCCCTTATGAGGAAAGGCTGAAGGAGCTGGGTCTCTTCAGCTTGGAGGAGACTGTGGGGTGACCTCGTTAACATTTATATATATGTCAAGGAGGAGTGTCAGGAGGATGGAGCCAGGCTCTTTTCAGTGATGTCCAATGACAGGACAAGGGGCATTGGATACAAGCTGGAACATAGGAGGGTCTACAAAAATATTAGGAAAACCTTTTTCACTGTGAGGGTGACAGAGCACTGGCACAGGCTGCCCAGGGAGGTTGTGGAGTCTTCTTCTCTGGAGACATTCAAAAGCCACGTGGACACGTTCCTGTGTGATCTACTGTAGGTGATCCTGCTCTGGCGAGGAGTCGGACTAGATGAGCTTCTGAGGTCCCTTCCCACCCCTGACATTCTGTGATTCTGTGAACTGGAATTCATCGGAGGAGGCTCAGGGGAGACTTTATTGCTCTCTACAACTACTTGAAAGGAGGCTGTAGTGAGGTGCGTGTTGTCTCTTCTCCCAAGTAAGAAAAGATAAGACAAAGAGAAAAAGCCTCAAGTTGCATCAGTGGAGGTTTAGATCAGTTTTGAGGAAAAACTTCTTCAAGTGATAAAGTGTTGGAACAGGCTTTCTAGGGCAGTGGTGGAGTCACTATCCCTGGAGGTGCTTATAAAACACAGCACTTCAGGACACAGCTTAGTGGTCACAGTTGTGCTGGGTTGATGGTTGGACTTGATGATCCTAGTGGTCTTTTCCATCCTTAATGATTCTATATTGTCCATCTGCATTTTAGCTTCTTTAATATTTTTTGCTGGTTCAGGAATCAGCTATTACGTAATTTATCAGTCATGATTAAGATTTTCAAAGCTGCTGAGGATATTAAGTCACATTTAGTTCCCTTCTGCTGAGAAGGTGAATGTCTTAAGTGCCTTCAGTAGCATTAAAACTGTCCAAACACCAAAGTATCAATGCTTGGTTTATATACGCAATAGTGGGGAAAAAAAAAGGCAACAAGAGGCAGACTAGCATTCTCATACGCACTGCATATGCATATTGGTACACAAACACACTGCTGCACAACTCTATTAATTTTATGATTCAAAGAATTATTTAAGAACTACTGTAATATGGTTATGCATTCCTTAATAGTTGGGCTATTTTCGAGTTAAAGCTTTCAATGATACGCACCAGAAGCAAGCTTAAATTGTACTATTGAATTAAGGTTTAGCTTCTGAGTGTTGAAGTGGAACAAAGCTGGACTCTTTCAACCAGAGTTTGCCAAATCAGCAGCAGTTTTACTGCTTAGTATGTGACTGTAAGGCCTCAGGTTCTACTATAGTACAACTGCACTTTTACAGTCTTGATGTGTAAATTACTTTGAACAGATCATCATCATAACAAAGTGGAGTTTGACTATTATGTGGATAAGCACAGTCTGTAACAAAAATCAATAAGATCACAGGGAGTTTCATTTTACATGATTTATTTCTGCAGTACTGTCAGCAATTGTTCAAACACTATGGTTTCCAGAAGGGCCACTTATTGCTGGGACAACTAGCTACGCTGCCATGGATAAATAGGAAATATATTTGAATCTTCAACATAAAAATCAGTTAGTCTCATGAATTAGACTAAATGGAGAACAATGAAATTAGACTAAATGAAGAGACTAAACAGAATATATGACTTGCAATCTAGTATGGTAAAATAAAAATTGATTTAAAATACATGTAATTGTACATATAAATCGCATGTACTCTCCATACATAAAACATTTTTGTCCAGTTATGTTAAAATTTAACATAAATTGGTCTAAAAATATTTATTCTTCAAATATTTTCATAATTTCAAAAAACTTACTGACTAGGAATGGGAATGGTTCGTAACTGGACAAGGGGTGGTTCAGACTGCACATTAGGAATAAAATCAAGGATAAAATATGACTAGAATAAAAGCAAAACATTTTCATGACGAAAATTTGAAGAAAAACCCATGCTAGACTAGCTCCAAATCTACAATACGCACACATACACGAAAAATAAATTAATAATGATGTTCATCTCCCCTAACTTTAACCATCAAAATAAAACATGTAATCTAAGCTACTTGACCAGACTTTTGGTTTTCATCAGAAAGACAGCACGTTTGCACAATTCTCTGCACCCTCCAGACTTGGAGAACTACCTCTCTTTTCTGATTAATAAAGGAATTCAAATTTAGACATTTTACTTCTTACATAGGCATTACTTCTTCAGGGTTCTTATTTACACTTTTCCTCATCATGAATTTCAGGAATATTCCTCAATTTTTAATTATTGTAAACTTGATTTTCATAGAATCATAGAATGGCCTAGGCTGGAAGGGACCTTAGAGATCATCTAGTCCAACCTCCCTGTCATGGGCAGGGACGCCTCTCAACTAGATCAGGCTACTACTCAAGGCTCCGTCCAACTTGGCCTTGAACACCTCCGGGGAGGCAGCAGCCACAACGTCTCTGGGCAATTTATTCCAAAGTCTTGCCACCCTTGTGCTAAAAAATTTCTTCCTAATATCTAATCTAAATCTATTGTCCTTCAATTTAAACCCATTTCCCCTTGTCCTATCAGTGGACGCTCTTGTAAAAAGTCCCTCCTCAGCCTTCTTATAGGTTCCCTTCAGGTATTGGAAGGCAGCTATTAGATCTCCCCGAAGACTTCTCTTTTCCAGACTGAACAATCCCAGCTCCTGGTAGGTCATTAAAAATACTGTCTGGAAGGAATTGCTTCTGAACCTTTCAGATAAACAGGAGATTAGTGACTTACTGAAAGTACAGACTGTGTTACTGGATCTTCAGCTTTACACTTGTCTTCAGTTCTCATTTCCCATGTTTGCATTAATGAGCCAAGAGTTGGTATATTATATAGAATATTGTTATTTTGCAAGCACTATTTTGAAATATCTGGACTACTACTATATAGAAGTTTAGGGAGTTATATCTGTCCATTTTTGAGATCATAACTTCATCCCAGTTTAGTTTTATTTTCCAGGTATTACTGCTTATATAGTATTTATAACATTTTCTGGATGCCAGATATGGTACAGAAATATGCTTTAACAGAATTTCAGTCTTCTTTTGATTTTTCCAAATTACATGAAGAGAAAGCTATGGGATGAAATGAACAACAGTGTGCAAAACTCTGTTTCAAGAAAACAATAAAATTGAACCTACGTTAATAATCCTATAACAAATCAATACACTACTTTTCCTCCAGGTAAACATTAGCATTAAATTGGCACAATCTCTACAGGTTTTTTTATTATAACTATAACCCTTTTAACTAAAACTTATTATTTGCTCTCACTTGAGCGCTTCTTCATCCAAGTTAGTGAGATAATATTTTAGTGCAACCAAAAAAATCTCATATACAGCAAATATTGAATAAGAGAAGCTTTAGATGCAGTTTTGTTTCATTTCAAAACACTCAGCTTTTCAGTGGAACAACTTCACTGGTATAATAGTCACATCGGAAGAAAATTATGTGTTAAAGTAGTAAGTCAAAGTTGTACTTGCAAGTTTCTTGTTTTTCGGTAACTCAGGATAGGCAGTACTTTTTGGAAACTGATCAGATAATTAATCAGATAAAAAGGGGAGAAATTACTGATGGCACAGAGTAATTCAGAACAGAACAGAATATTTCAGATGGAAGGGAACTACAATGATCATCTAGTCCAACTGCCTGATCACTTCAGGATGATCGAAAGTTAAAACGTATTATTAAGTGCACTGTCCAAATGCCTCCTGAACACTGACTGACAGGGATCGGTCACTGACCATCTCTCTCTCCAGGAAGGCTCTTCCAGTGTTTGATTATCCTCTCAGTAAAGAAACACTTCCTAATGTCCAGGCTGAACCTCCATGGTGCAGCTTGGAACCAATCCCACAGATCCTGTCATTGGATACCAGGGAAAAGAGATCAACACCTCTCTCTTGATGTCCCCTCCTCAGGAAGCTGAAGAGAGGAGCAAGGTCACCTCTCAGCCTCCTTTTCTTCAAAATAGAAAAAAACAACATGTGATAAATCCTGTATCTCTAATTAATGAATTTCTTGGAATCCCATCTAAGGCTTCTGGTACAGGATATACTATATATCATGTGACACTGAAATTGAAATTTTTATGTATGTGATCAATTGAGTATCACCAGAGGTTGGGAGGATGTGAGGGTTTTTCTGTGGGGATTTCTATTTGTTTCTTTTGCTGTTTTTAAAGTTGGCTATTAATAAAATTGTAGGGCAAATTTACTTGACCTAGAATAAATGTGAAAAGATAACTCTTCTGGGAATAAGTCTTTTGATTGCTTCGAACCCAGATCTTCTTATTTTCCCCTTGAATGTATGTTCAGTTAAATAGAAAGCAGAAAGTGGGTGTCCTTGATATTATTCAATAACATTACTGGACTCTAGTACATTAAGATAAAAAAAGGCAAACAAAACCAAGAAATATGACAGCCTTTTTTGTAATAGTGATCTTTTCTCCTCTGTGGGACAATTGTCCTTTCTTTCCCCCTCTGTCCTTGGTCAGAAGGCATTCTATGAAAAAGATCATGATGCTATAATTTCATTCTAAGTATGCGGTTTTTTCCTTTAGCACTTCTATGTGATTAGCCTAAGGGGTGTTTTCATACATGCCGTGAAAGTCAAATCCTACAAGGATGGTAATAAAAAAAACTGTTAATTTTGAGGATTCCACTTCCTTCATCTTGAAAGACAAACCTCTTATTCAAATATCAGTCACGTACCTAGGACTTGAACTCATGTGGATCACGATTCTACAGAAACCCACAGAATTAAATTGAAAAAAATAAAACAGTAATGCTACTATGCTGACAGCATTGAAGTTCTTTGTCATATCATTTGCGTCATCCAATCACTTAAAAGTAGAAAAAGAAAACAAAAGGGTATCGACGTCTTAGGATGTTTACATGCTAAATCTGAGTATTTTTTCATAGAAAATATAAATGGATGCATACTTTACTACCCCATGCTACAAAAAAAAAAAAAATGTTATTTCACATATGGATCTCTGTTTCTCAGGTTTGAGGTTTTTTACTTAAAAATGAAAAAAGATATTTATTCTTTCTGGTGCTTTTTAAAAAATCCAACCAAATAAACAACTGTTTCTGTTAATTTGGGTCTTTGTATACCTACCTAGTTACTAATTTATGAAAGAATTCATAGTCATGTCATTGATTCCTTCTCTAGTTGGATTTATAATTTGTTTACAAATTTGTGTTTTGTGGCAGAAATAAGGAAATCAAACAGCAATAGACATGACTTCTACAGCTATCAAGTTGTCAGAAATTGTAAAACTATCTAGGTCTCAAAGTGTCCACTTCTTACTGTCAAAATCATCAGAATATATTCTATTTTCAAGCAGACTTTGGTTTGTTGGGGTTTTTTATTATTATTTTTAAGCCTAACTTTTCTCCTTTGTTGGAAGACTTGAGCTCATTTTCAAAAAAGATGTGGCTAGTTTAGAAAACAAGCTCCAATTCTCTGAATTTAGAATGATTTGAAATGAAGGAATAGGTACTAGGCATACAAATACAGGCTTTTCCGGTACTTCAGCCCAAAAAAATCTATACCATAGACTATGTGTATTTTTGATGACTGAACCAGTTTCCACTGAGGCGCACACTGAAACACTCTCAAGCTATTCGAGGGAAATAATAATTGGCATCTCAAGATAGGCCTGGAATTCAGAATGCTGTCCTTGGAAAGAAGGAAATCAACCCATTAGATAAAAAAAGAAAGCCCGGTGTGATGACTGTTCATGTGATATAAGAGATGTACACGTTGCTAAAACTCAGCTTCACGTTCACTGTTCAATACATCATAGCTTTAAAGTTATGGGACAGAATGAAAAAGGAAATCACTATTGCTGGCTCTGGGCAAACACATCAAACAATACGGTTCCCTCTAGAAAGCACAATGCCAGAACATGCAGAATCGCAGGATCAGAGAATGTCAGAGGTTGGAAGAGATCATCTAGTCCAGCCCCCTGCCAGAGCAGGGTCATCTAGGGCAGCCACACAGGAATGGATCCAGACAGGTTTTGAATGTCTCCAGAGAA
>NW_009720162.1:0-3446 GCF_000703405.1 Apaloderma vittatum | reverse complement strand
GAGCTTGCTGAGCTTCCCCCTCTTAGCTGCCCTTAGGATCTCAGACTGCACCATCACATGGTCACTGCAGCCAAGGCTACCCATGAGCTTAACATTACCCACCAGCCCTTCCCTATTGACAAGAACGAGGTCTAACACGGCACCTCTCCTCGTTGGTTTCTCTATCACTCGGATAAGGAAGTTATCATCACTGCACTCCAGGAATCTCCTGGACTGCTTGATCCTTGCCGTGTTGTTTTTCCAACTGATGTCGGGGTGATTAAAACCTCCCATGAGGACCAGGGCTTGTGAACGAGCAGCAACTCCTATGTGCTTATGAAGGGCCTCATCCACTTGGTCCTCCTGATTGGGTGGTCTGTAGCACATCCCCACTGTAAAGTCTCCTACCCTTCCTTTCATCCTGGTTCACAGGCACTCGGTTCTTTCGTCATCACTTGCCGGGTGTAGCTCCATGCATTCTAGCCTTTCATTGACACAGAGGGCAACACCTCCTCCTCGTTTCCCCTGCTTGTCCTTCCTGAACAGTTCATACCTTTCTAGTCCAACACACCAGTCGCATGAGTCATTCCACCATGTCTCTGTGATGCCGATCAGGTCGTAGTGCTGCAGACTCACAAGCGTCTCCAACTCCTCTTGTTTATTGCCCAAGCTTTGGGCATTCATATAAAGGCATTTGAGTTGGGCCCCTGATAAGGTATCTGGAGCCCCCAATAAAGTACAGTTGTACTTCATCTGTGCTAGTGACTCTGCTTCTGATGTCACTATGTGTATCCCAAGGTTGTTTTCATTTGATCTGGTTGTAACCCCTTTCCCCTTCATATCTAGTTTAAAGAATGTTCTATGCGTCCCGCCAGCTCATGACCAAGGATCCTTTTTCCCCTTCACATCATCTGAACTCCATCTGGTTTTATTAGACCAGGTGCCGTGTAGATGTCCCCATGGTTAAAACCCCAAAGCTAGACTGTTGGCCCCACCCTTTTAGCCAAGTATTAATCTGCTTCACTTTGCTGAACCTTCCACTATATTTCCTTGTAATTTGAGGAATGGAGGCAAACACAACCTGTGCACCTGCTCCTTCAAGTGTCCGTCCCAGTGCCCTGAAGTCCCTTTTGATTGCTTCTGGCCGTCTCTCTGCTATCTCATCATTACCAATCTGCATAACCAGAAGCGGGTAATAATCAGAGGGTTTAACCAGACCTGGAAGGTACTTAACAATATCCTTAACCCGGGCCCCAGGGAGGCAGCAGACTTCCCTCTGGGTTGGATACACGTGGCAGACAGGGCCCTGTGTTCCCCTCAGAAGGGAGTCTCCTACAACAATTACCCTCCTTTTTTTCTTGGATGAAGAAGTCTTAATGCATGCAGCTGACTGAATCACCCTTGACAGCCCTATGGATGAACCTCCACCTTTCTCTTCCTTTGCCTGGCTCTCATTGTCTAGAGCCCCATACCTGTTTTGAAAGGGCAACTGGGCAGGTGAGGGAGACTGGGCAGGGATTTTCCTTCCTCTCCTGGCAGTCACCTGCTTCCACTCCTCCTCATCCTGTAGAGAGATTAAATATAAGTCCTCACAACAACTAGTCCCCAGAATTAAATTTCGTTCTGTTATTTCATCTGAACTTTTTCTACAACTCAGTTCTTCTGTGTCTCAGAATTTCCCATATTGCACAGTTGAATAAACTCAGAACTTTGATAATGAGCTAAAGAAAATTAGAAAGGAAAAAGGAAGCAGTGCAAACTCATTTGCTCCAAGGTTTATTTCCACTGCCTTTCAGCCTATGTTTGACCACTGTGTTAAGCAATACCATAGCGTGGCAGAGATTTCTAGACCCATTTATCCGAACAGCAACATGCAACGTGAGTCTACCATAAAATTAAAATTATGACTGCAGCTGAAGCAACCTAGCTAGACAATGAATCAATGTCATTTTTTTATGGGCATAAATCTAGGCAAAGAACAAAGTAATATCTTGTTATTGTACAGTATCTTGTTACTGTACAGAAGCTATTCTGCCTATGCAAGCAGCATAGCTCGAGTGCAATTATAGAACAAAAAAAGTTTGTGTTGGGAACTTGTGATCCATATACGTATGTGAGGAAGTTTTCCTTTTGACTAGACTAATCTGATGGCATGACATGAATGCTTGCTCACAGGTGGAGTACATCTGGAAACCACCTGGAGCACACCTTCTAGGCTAGTTTTATCAAAAAAGTATCCAATTCAAATGCCTCAAGACACAAACTGAAAGAAGAGGTAAATGAGGACAACCAAGAAATTTGCTTAAAAATCTTATTTCTTATCCAAACTAAAACTCTATCGTAGATACACCTTCTGATCTATTTAAGGTTTCAAAGTATTTTTCTAGTGATATTTTGTAAAGAATGCTATAATTGTAGAACAAATAAACCTCCACACAAACAAGAAAAGGGTATTTTTCTGTCTTGGCCCTTCTAGAAGAGGTTTTGCAGCCCTCCTAGGAGCTTGGATATAAATTGTCTAGAGACGATTATCTATCAATTTACTGTAGACTCCTCTTTCTTGAAGAAAAACTAGTGGAGAAATATTAGTGGACAAGACATTGGAGTTCTTTCCCACCTGTAATCAGCTTCTCCTTCAATAAATACCCTTCTGATTAAGAGTTACCATAGCTACGTAGGAGTTTTGTTGCTGCTCTGTCTGTCTCTACAGGCAATTAGTCAATGGATCATATTTAAGAAATACACTAAGCAAGCAATGTTTTTATGACAAGAACTTTTAAAGTGGGAACAAGACTATAGGTAGGTGCAAATTATTCTCTGAAGAATCAGAGCTGTGATCTTTCGGCATGGGAAAAATAGTAGGAAAGTATAAGGCAAGCCAGACTATTTTTTTAAAAGAAGTAACTTTATATTCAGTTCTCTTGGATCATATTTAAGAAATACACTAAGCAAGCAATGTTTTTATGACAAGAACTTTTAAAGTGGGAACAAGACTATAGGTAGGTGCAAATTATTCTCTGAAGAATCAGAGCTGTGATCTTTCGGCATGGGAAAAATAGTAGGAAAGTATAAGGCAAGCCAGACTATTTTTTTAAAAGAAGTAACTTTATATTCAGTTCTCTTTTCCCCATGTTTTTCCCTGCCAATAAGGAATTTATACAAACTAACACATTTGCTGCATGTATAACCTGTATCACTCCTTATTTCACAGCTGCACTCAGTTCTTAATGTTGAAACGTCCCCAGCTAAAATCACTTGTGCCCACCTGGGTGCCTGACAGAAACCTGCTCTGTGGGCTACAGGAACAACATGATCAAAGGAAAGTTGGTTTCCCCTGCGTTTGAAATACCCTTCGTAGGTAACAAAAATTACACACGCTATTTGACTACTGGCAGGTGTGCCAGTGAGTATTAGATCATTATTTGACTTCAATCTTCTTTACCTTTAGGCTCTCTCCATTATATATA
>NW_009720161.1:0-507 GCF_000703405.1 Apaloderma vittatum | reverse complement strand
GGTGACCCCAAGTGACCCCAGGTGACCAAAGTGACCCCACGTGACCCCAGGGGTCTGAGGTGACTCCAGGTGACCCCAGGTGACCCCAGGGGTCTGAAGTGACCTGAGATGACCTGAGGTGCCCCCAAGAGACCGAGGTGACCCCAGGTGACCAAACTGACCCCAGGTGACCCCAGGTGTCCCCAGGTGACCAAGGTGACCCTGGGTGACCCCAGTGATCTGAGGTGACCTGAGGTGACTCCCGGTGACCCCAAGTGACCCCAGGTGACCGAACTGACCCCAGGTGTCCTCAGGTGACCAACGTGATCCCAGGTGACCTCAGGTGACCCCGGGTGAGCAGTGACCCCAGGTGGCCTCAGGTGACCAACGTGATCCCAGGTGACCCCAGGTGACCCCGGGTGACCCCAGGTGACCGAACTGACCCCAGGTGTCCTCAGGTGACCAACGTGATCCCAGGTGACCCCAGGTGACCCCGGGTGACCCCAGGTGACCGAACTGACCCCAGGT
>NW_009720160.1:53017-64205 GCF_000703405.1 Apaloderma vittatum | reverse complement strand
GGGAAAAAAAGCACTCAACCATTCTGTACAGCGTGCAGCCATCCAAACCCTTATCCCCATCGGGCTGCAGCCCAACCGCTGCTTGCCACGAGGTGCGTTTCCTCTTTGCCCAACGCGTGAAAGTCTGGTGGGCTCTTCATCAGGCGTGACATGGGGGTACAGCTGCTACTCCAGTCTTGGAGGGACTGAGCATGATACTGGCAATTCCCCATCGCTTGCCAGGTGGACACAAGGGGAGGGAGGCCAGTCTCGTCCTCCCACTAGCAGCCTCTTGCAGGTTTGTGTTCCTGCACCTGGGTACATGAACAACCCCACGCTCAGCCTCCTTTTTTGCCTCTTGGATGACAGAGGGATGAGCAACCATGCATTTTAAGTATCCAACCTTAGCATTGTGTTCACCTCCCCTTAATGCCTTTTTTTAGTTGCAGGTTGTGGGATGACTGACAACCTTTGTTCCTGGCGGTTCTAACAAACCCGGCTGCCGAATCACGTAGACCGAAGGAGACAGCGATAATATACTGATCTGTTCATTTGATTTACATTAGAACAGGTTTATAATGACCATAAATGATTGTTTTTACAAGAGGTACATAAACAAGTAAAATTGAAATGACTGCTCTGCATGCTACTGCACGTTCCTAATGTTGCATTTGTAGGGGTACAAATGAATTCCTTCACTTCCACTGGCCAATTACTGCCATAAAGCGCCTGTGGCTGCGCGGGATGGCAGTCCCTCCTGTAGGGCGTGTATGCAGGGAAGCCAGTTCCTTTCACTTCCACAGAGAGGGGATATTGATGAGAGGTTTGGGATTACCCAGCTCCCCTGTAAGTCTTAACCACCTTTTTTCTTTTAAAACGGATGATACTTAACATTTTTTGTGCATTAATTGGAGCCAGAGCATATATTCTCCCTCATTCTGGAAGCAAAGGTTTTACATGGAAGGAGTCTGTTAAATAAAGTCCCTTTGTGCTGGGAACCTGCACACGAGCAGAGCTCCCTGCACAGGTACCACCCATCCCAGGTAAAGGATGAGCTCTCTTGCTACCCAGGTGTTGCTTGACTTAAGTGTCAGGTTCTATCCTGCCTGTCAGAATTGTGCTGTTCCCTTTAGCACACAGGTCACCCAGAAATGTTTGGAGCAAGCGGGAGGAATAACACTTTGATTAGGGGAAGCAATTGGGATGTAAAGAAAAGTAAAAACATCAGAAGAAAATACAAATTCCTCAGAGATACCTGAGGAAAGCATCTTCATTTTCCTCTTGAAACTTGAGGGTGACGAGCGTTTTATGCCCTCAGCACCTCTCTTGGAAAGCGGCCGTGATTTCACGCATGCAAAAGGCAAAACAGCTGAGAGATGAAGAGACCCGGAGAGAAGCAAAGCCACAGGTTGACAGCTAGACTGGGCCCGTGCCACGCGTGGCGACAGGAGAAGCCCTTTCTGCCTGTTTTGGCTGCACAAACGTCAGCGCTGTCACTATGCCTTTGCGGCTGCAATCGAAGCGCCTCCTTCAGCCCTGAGCATGAGGACTTGTGCCATCTTCTTTCTGTACCCAGCACAATACTAACCAAAGTGTCCTACTTGGAGGTTCAGGTGTGCTTCTGGCTGCATCAGGTCTGTGAGATCAGATGAGAATATTCCAGCTGTGCTGAGCAGAGAGCACAGAGTTGGGTCCAAACCTCTCCATTCTCTGTCTCTTGCACAACCCACTGCAGAATTATTAACATGTGCTGAACATTTATGTATGATGTTTCCATTTCATAGTGTTATTTACAACCAAGTCTAGCCCACCTTTCACTCCATGCCAGTGTGTGCCACTGAGCCAGCTGCTGATTTATGCTGACTCGAGAGATTTGATAGCTCAGCATAGGCCAAGGCAAAAAAGAAATAAATGAGAATCAGTAAATAATGGGAACAGGGGAAAAAATATGAAGACAGTAATAAGATTAGGCGTGTAACTGAATGGCTTTAAAATGTTAATTGTATTGTATACTTGGTCAAGCATGAAGCGAGTTCTATATAATCACTCAGTGTGTTTCAAGGCTAATAATCTAACATAGCAGGTAGGCCAAAAAAACAAGCAGGGTTTGATGCATGGTAATCTCCAGATGCTGAGGCAAATGTTGTCATTGGTAACTTCATTTTTTAGAGGCATATTGGGGTGTCTTTGTGACTTCTTATGGAAGCTGAGAATTTCTGAATTAAATAGCTGTGTGTAACAAGCCTGTCAAGTAGTGCTTCAGGAATCTGGGACCATTTGTTTACATCCTAGAAAGTATTAAAAAATTCCAACACCACACACATACACACGAATGCTTATCAGACCTTCGCTGTAACCTGTATCACGTTGGATGTGAAATTTCTAGGAGGCTGCTTAATTTGAGGAAGGCTATTTCATCTTGCACTGTTCTGTGTCTGTTTGCTGACAGCTTTCCCCATTATAACACTGCCTTTGATACTTCCAACTTGTAATTTACTGCACCTCACAAGAGCAGAAGCTGTTGTTTACTCGTATCATCATATCTGATTTTTTATTTTTTTGAGAACCATAACATCATTCTGTGTTTTCTATTTTTGATGCCCATCCTGTTTTTAGGAAGATCAGGCATTTAGTTGTGGTACACTCTAGGTAAATACAGTAAATGATTGATCCTGGTCCAAATATTCCCAGATTTTACTAATCCAGGAGCCCCAGTGTTAGACCAGGACACTGTTGTGCTTGGAGCCATACAAAGAGAACAAAGACAATCCCTCATCAGATATTGCGGGCTGAGAATCATGAGTTACATGTGAGCTACAAGTTTGAAACCCAGCACGTCATTACTTTTGTGGTTTGATTTTGATTTGGTAAATTACCTTTCAGTAAATACCCGAACTCAGAGTGAAAGGACATCTGGCTGCATCGGTGTTTGGACTGAAGGATGCAAGTGTACTGCTGACTCTGGAGGTAGCTGCAGGTTTCTCCTGTGGCTGCCACTTGGATCGTTTTAGCCTCTTCATGTCTCCATTATCTCATCTGAAAAATGAGAAAAATACTTCCTAGGAGTGCGGCCACATTTACTGTTTGTAACATCTGTTAGGACTCTGGAACAAAAGACTCCTTTAGAAATGTAAAAAGTTACTTCTTTCATCAATTTTTACAGAATTAGTGTTGAGACAGCAATGCTTTCATTTAAGAACTCCCAGGGTCCCTTGTTACCTGCTTTACGGGGGTCAAAATATTTGCAGCTACTGAAATGGTTTTCTATCTGCCCGTGTCTCTTCTCTTCAACACGTGTATTATAGTGGTGAGTAACTGTATTCATTTCGACTTATGTCATCTTGGATCTTTCTTCAGGCCAGACTGAAACACTTCTGCTCACAATGAGTAGTACCATACTCCATAAAAAGTCTCATTGATTTCAGAAGGGCTTTCACTGATACATTGTACTATTCATTGTTGAGTAAGGGAATAAATATCACAGTCTGGCTCTGTACAGTGAAAGCAAGAGAAACTTGAAGGGTGGGGAGTGGGAATTACAGAGACAAGGAAACCTTTCATTTGAAAAAGATGCAAAGAAAACGTGATTCATCTGAATGTCTTAACTCTAAAGAAACGCTTTCAGTAGCAGATGATAGAATATAGTATAGAGGCTGGCATCTATAGTAAAGCAGAATTTAGAAAGCTCATTCCAACTAAGAGTTTAAATTACTTGGCAGCTGTATCATAAATTTTACCCAAACACTGGGAATTCAACTGAAGTATGACTTTAAGCACTAAAGAATTCCAGGGTTTGAGGGGCATGGTGTTTCTGGGAGTGAGGCTGAGGTTTGTTGCATTCATTCTTCAGTTGTATTTTACAGGCAGATCTTTTGTAAGTTATGTAATACACTAGCAATACAGCTTCAGAGCTATTGCAAAAGTGCGCTTTTAATTTTGCAGGCTTAAAGGCTAAATAAGGGCATAGTAACACCTGAGCCAAAAGTATTATACACCCGTAAATGTTCGCCTGTCTGCTAGCCCAGCTGCTGCCTTTCTGTCTCTCTGTGTGTGCTGGGGTATGTTTTTTGTGCTGCACCATCCAGCTGGCACCACAAAGCAGCAAGACGCTGCCCTGGGTGCGTTACGCCGTGCTGGAGGTGTGGTTTCCCTCTGTATCTTGCTGTCCAAACCAAGGGGGAGCATTAGGTGGTCGAAGTCGGGGGAAAAATTATTCAGACCTGCTTCACCACTGCCTGGACCTTCAGATCCAGCTCTGCAAGGGCAGACACAATTCTCCTGGTGCTTACAGTGGTAATGATGTTTTACATCAGGTTGGCAGAGGTAACTACAGTGTGGTGCAAAGAAGTGGAAAAGGGCCCCATGGCTGCATACACAGTGTGCTTTCCGTTCCAAGAGCCAGATGCTTTTTAGAAGAAAAATGAAACTTGGCATGCCATGCTGTCTTAGACCAAAATACAGGTCATACTGGGAAGCTGCACAAAGCAGTTGTACCTTTTCCTCCCATCCCGATGCCCGTCTTTCACAACCTCCTCTTCTTCCCCTGCTCCACGCATGAAGAGCAAAAATACTGCCATGCACATCTGTCATTGAGAGCTAAAGCCAACCTGTGCCTTCGCAGTGTGTGCGCAATGGCGTGGGCTGGGAGCAGGATGGTTTCTCCCTGGTAGGCACAGAGAAGAGTTGTCCCTGATGCTGACCTTGCTAAACCAAAGCGCGCTGGGTCTCCTCTGTACCCGCTGCTGTGCAGTGCCCTGTTAGAAGATCGAGTGGAGCACTTGTGGGAAATGGCCCCGGGCACAGTGTAAGTGGACTCGCTGCAGCACTGCAGCTGGATTTTCTCAGAAATGCATTCAAGGTCTTGATTTTAGTGGGAGTTATAGATGTTTGTTTTATCTGAAAACAAGACAATTTACTCAGATACACCCTTGAAAAAGCATTTGGCTGGTGTTTGCAATTGTCTGTTTCCTATTATTTCTGGTGTGCAGCAGTGAAGGAAGTAAGTTGATGGGAGTTCAACAATCAAGATCTCGTGTGCTTTAATGTTCCCATTGCTGCAGCACCTAGAATTCCCAATTAAAGCAGTTATGTTTGTCATCTAAGGGGGGGGGCTATCTTTTTCAATCTGTAAGCAAAAAGATGGTAATGAATTTCTAACAGGTTATCTCTGCCTGCCTGACTTTTCTTTACAGCAGATTGTCTCAGAAAAGGGAAAAAATAAAACACCAGTAATTTTAAAATGAGTGTGTAAATGAGACTTTTGGTCATGTTTGTGATTTTTCTAACTTGAAATTTTCATGGATAGCACATAAAGCAGAGAATAACCTTCCAATACAAACCTTTAGCTTAATCTGTCCCTTTATGACTGTAAGCCAAGCTCAACTTTCAGTTATACTCAGTCCCATTACAATTAATTTTTCCCTAGCACAAGCCATCAGTAACAATGTTGGAGACAAACCTCAGATGATCCACGTTTTCTCTATAATGAAAAAATTAAAAAAAATTCCAAACTCTTGAGGGTGCTTTGCTGCTGTAGGTTTCCACCATTTGAACTAGTAGACATCCATAATAAATATTTGTGTTCAGAAAGTCATTTATTTTTTTCTCTAGTTAGCAGATTAAAGAGCAGGCTCCATTGTAGTTAGTTAGAAAGAAATGGGGAAAAGGAATGTCTTGAGAAAACCCAGGAAGTGAAAAATTAATAAAAATCAGGCTTCTGTTTTTAAGGAAAAACAACTGTTGATGGGCTTATGAGGTCTTCTAAGTGTCACCTCTCTTCTCAGGCTACAAATGCTCGGGCTAAGGTGTTCAGAAAGTAAAACCACAGCAGCAGAGCCTCAGAATGTCACACACTCAAGGTGCCAATGACACCCGGAGCATCCAGCCACACGGCCAGGGAATTCCTCACTGAGGAATTCCGGAGCTGGGCCTTTCAAGTGTCCCTCTTTGGCATTTCTCCAAGAGGACTGAGGCTTTGAACAGCAGGATTGTTCTGAAAGGGGGTTGGCAGTTCCAGGCAGCCATTTGCAATGGCCCCGCACATCCATCGTCTCCCTGCAATGCACGGCGACGTGCACGCTCACATCACAGACAGTGCTCTTTTCACTAGCTGAGCGGCTGGAACGGATGCCAGGGAATTAGGAGGAACTGGCCAGCCTTCAAGATTTCTTCACAAGGACTTCTTAATCAGCTCCCATGCCTCTGTACTCTCATGTCTGTGTGTCTGGTAATTTGCTCTACTTTATGTACACTCTGTTCATCATACAGATTGGCTTTTTACTTTCGGCAGCAATTGCTCTCACTTTGCCAACACCTTGCCATTTGCAGCTTTAATGCCTATTGATAGCACTTCATCAGCAATAGCTGCCAATGTGCATTCCTTTTACAAGATGTTCACCCTCAGTTTTTATAGATGGTTACAAATTTAGTCATAAACTGAATAGTTCATTTTCATTTGCTATTCACGTGGAGTAGAGTCATCAAAATGAATAGGTTGTTGGAAGATTGAAAGGAGAGATGAAGAAGCTTCTCCAGTGTGTATTTGTGCTCCAAGCCACAGTCAGCCTTACCAAAACCATTCTTGTGCACCTAATCTGGTTCTTAATACCTTCAGTTTCAACACAAATGGAGATTTTGCTCTCTTGCTTGTCACTGTGTGCCTCATCCCACCATCCCCTGCCTTTTCCATCCTCCTTTTTCTGTCTGGCTAAACAGAGGATGCTTGCCCGAGCTGTCTGCAGTCACCTCTTCTCCCACCTGCCTATGCTCTGCCATGCTCCAGTTCACTGCTTGGAGACAGTTTGGCAAAATTATTACTGTTTTTCAGATGCTCAGTTTTAAGCAAAACTTATTATTGGAAAACATCCCTGTGTAACTGCTTAATGGTAAAGTCCGAAGCAAACTTCAGGTACTTCTCCTCGTTCTGTTTCAAACTCACCTTGGGTAGGGATTGTAAATTGTAAAGTTAAGCAAGTTGGTTCTAATTTTTTAACGGAAACTTGTGGAAATGCAGGAGAGAAGGGAAGAGAGGGATCGAGCATCAACCCATTTGCCAAAGATTTTTTTTCTTTTAAGGGATGATACTGTAGTAATCCTTACACAAAAAAAGGACTGATATTTTACGAGAAAACTATGTTCTTAGAATTGCCCAGAATTGCATGCCTACTATCATTCCACAGCATTCTTTTTTATTTACTCTCAGTGGCAGAACTAAAGTGCTTCTCGATATTCAGTGAGGTGCAACAATTTGTTGCAGAGAAACAGACATGAGATTGTCTCTCCTCAGACCTTTTCGTCTCCCGTGCTGTAGCTAGATATAAATGCTCTGGGTGTTGCATCTCACAGTATTTTCTGCTTTGTGGAATAGCCATGTCAGGACTTCAGGGTTCTTAACAGCTTGCTGACATATCACAGGAGTATCTCTATTTCCTCTTGCAACAGCCTGTCTTGACTTGCTTTAAACATTGAAGATGTCATTAGCCTGCACTGCTTAAGTATACCAAGTCAGTAATAGAGGGGTGTTGTTTAGTGCATATCCCGACACATATCGGTTGGAGAAGGATCAGTGAAATGATCTCTTATAATTATTGGAGTGTTTTTAATCTAAATTTGTAACTAGATGACTACAAATCTCTGGGGGTTTTAGTTTAAGGTTCGATCGCAACTTTATTAAATGGCTGATAAGTTTGTGACTGTTCTGCGTAGCAGTAAATGTTGGGTTTCAATGAAATAAAAAATATTGGCTGTTGTTCTTTGCTGTCCTTTAAGTATCAAGGTACCTGTCTTTCCATTATTGATTTGACAGTAGTGCATGAATACCTCAATCAAGATCATGACCCTACGATGCCTAACTACCGTAGATGAACAGAAATGATTGTCTGTGTCCTGAAGAGCCTGAACTGGCTAGTAAAGGAAACTGAACGTTTGCAAGTTGTGCTCTGAGCATCTTGGTGTTTTATAGCACCTGGTTCATGGCTCAGGAATACTGCTCAGCTGATAGTGATTAGAGACTCTTCCATTCACCTTGCATTGTCTCTACCAGTCTGGGAAACTATTATCTCTGCTTTGTGCCACAGCAGTCTTTATGAACTTCACTTCAGATATCTAATCTATCCTTAAATTAGGTATTTTTTCCCCAGCTAGCTCACTACGGAGCCCTTTCTCCATCAGCTGGCTCCAATTATGTGATCCTCTCATGCTATCTCCGAATAAATGTTCTTTGAAGTTAGAAAGTAGAGAGATGCCCTTGGTAAGCTACTTTGATTCAATTGCTTCAAATAGGAAGAGCACTGTAGTGGTGTAAAGGTTAATTTCACCCATCTCGACTCAAGTTTAAGAAGAATTTAATGAAGTCCAACAGATGCTGAGTTTACTACTCCTGAAAACCTGTATTCTCCAAATTCTTTAACCAAGTAGATACTCTGTGATGTTTTCTTTTCTATCAAAGGATATATTGTTTGGCCTAGATTTTTGTAAAACCTTGGATGCCAGGAATGAGCCTAGCAAGAACAATCCAAGATGCTTAGTATACTCAAAAAAAAAAAAAAAGGAATAAAAATATAACTGCTTGACTCAATTCCTAAATGGGAGCTCAGCCTTCCTAATCAAAACAAAGCACCCTGAGGAACTGACCTACACCTATTGTGTCAAGCTTGTGGCCTGAGCTCAGAGTCAAGCCCAAAGTCCTTTTTGTCTATGCTGGGTACATTCTGGCTTTTATTCAAGTCTCACTCAGGACCAGGAACAGGACTGCAGAGATGGAGAACCAGGAGTCAAACCCTTACCCCTACAGGAGAATAAGCCATGTGTCTTCTGCAGGCATGTAGATGTTTGGCATGCATCAGTTGAAAACCAAAGTCTTAATTAAAAGAAAAACCCCTTGTAATCCCAACTGAACAAGTGCATACCTGAATCCCAGATCAGATCTTCTGGAGCACTGCTACAGTAGTAAATTGAAAGGTCTCTTAAAGCCTGTGGTGGCAGTGATATGTGGCTTAAGTAGATCATGACACAGTCGACTTTTACAGCAAAAATCCATCATGCCAAGATTGAATCTGCATGCAAAGTAAGCTTTGCTAGGCCCAGACATCCACAGGCTGTGCCATAGCAGTCCCCGAGTATAGGTTCACGTCAGAGATGTTAATTGTCTCCAAACATCAGGCAAGCAATCTGAATTTTGAAGAGTCTCTAAATGGGCATTTACATAATTTATGTTTTACAAAGTCCACTGATGTATATTTGCATAATAGACTGTAGCAGTGCCAACAGATCCATCGAAGCACATGGTGTCAGCTCTCATGAACTTCCAGAGGGTTTTTCCCTTTATTGAAGCTCTTATGACAAAAAGAAATTGCCAATAGCTGATAAGTCTCAGAGCAGACTAAGTGCTTGTCAGAGCTTCTTTGGCTGGGTGGAAACACGGAAATCCAGCCACATGCTCAGTCACCTAAGAAGTGCTCTGCATGCGTCCGTGCCAGTTCTGTGCACAGAAACAAGCAGAGGGAATCCTTTCTTGGGGGGGCCGGTTAGCTCAGTGGTTTGAGCAGAGGTGCTGACAACAAAGGACCACACCGAGGTCGTGGGTTCGATTCCCGCTCGGTCCCCATGTGTTGCCTGGTCTAGTCGAGAGGTGATGTCCCTGCCCATGACGGGGAGGTTGGACTAGATGATCTCTAAGGTCCCTTCCAGCCTAGGCCATTCTGTGATTCTATGATTCTGTAGTCGTTCCTGCTCATTCAGCTTCCTGATGAGGAGTCTCCCCTTGCTCTCCACTCACAGCAAAACTCTGCTGCTTTCCTGTCCTCCAACTTCTTCCTCATTAAAAACTAAGACCTTTTGTCATCACTACCCTCAGCCCCTCGGCACAGTCTATTGGATAGGTGTTGCAAGTGCTATGGGGACCATGCTGGCTTTGTCGCTAGTCTCACCTGGCCAGAAAAGCTCGAGCATATCAGTGTAGAGAGAAGACAGTTGTAAGTTGCAGACCTTTGAGTTCTAACGCAATATTCATCACTCTTGAAATGGTGTTTCTCCTGATAAAGTTGATACCTCAAGGGGTTTTCATCCGATGTGCGGGCTACGGGCAGAAGTGGTTTTTCCATGTGGCTAAGTGGGAGAACCCTGGCTAACGTCAAGGTTAGCAGCGGTGTTACCCTGAAAAAGGGGGAAGATTTAGAGCCCTCAGTCCATTACGTACCACAGTGTTAGCAGATTAGCTAAATTCAGTCCTAGGCGTTTTGGTGTAGATGTCTCCCATGAAAACTGGAAGGAGCAGTTCACACCCTCCCAGAACAAAACTGGGGAATGGGATCATTGCCAGCTCCAGACAGGAATCTTCTTCCCTGAGTTTGCTCCACAGCCTGAACACTGACTGAGCATAGTCTTATGTATATGCTAATGGGTGGTGCTTCATTTTATAAGACACTTTGTTATATAAGTTTATTTTTTTTTACCCCTGGTTGTATATCTCCTTTCGATTTCTGTTGATTTGGGTATTCGTCATCCTGCTGCATGTGATAAGGGTTCATCAGTTTCACTGCACGCTACTAATAAGATAATGCTTTTAAGCCGTTTGGTATTTTCGCATGAAACATGTTCTTCTTGCTACAGATATTCAGTAGAGTGATGGCTCTAATCATCCTCTCCGTCAATAACTGTCAGCTGTGATAGAGCTGGGGTTCTGGTTGGCTGGATAAACCTAGCAATGTGAAATAGAGGATATGCATGCTGAATAGTTGCCAAACTAGAGCAGGAGAAAAGAGTAATTTGAACTTCCCATACCAGAGCTGAACCAAGCCTAATGTTGTGATGTTTTCCTTCGCTGCTCTTGATATTAAGTCTAAAATGATTAATCCAGGATAATATCTTGCCACAGTTTCTTTTGTTTTCAGTTCTGACTGAAATGGAATGCTGGAAAGATTCAATAAACAAATGTTTCCTACTGATTGATCCAAGGACCAGAACTATCCTTTGGCATTATAAATAATCCTTTTTGTCATCTAGATTAAAAGAAATCAGATGATGTGTGGATTGAAGTAATTTCAATGTTTATTCTATAATTAAACATCGTTTATGATTGTACCCTATTAGAACCTCCTTGAAAGATCTTTAGTCTGAGGTTCTATCTGTGCTCAAGAAATGACAGAAATACAGGAGAGATTTTTGAATCCTCACTGGCCCCGCTAGGATCCGTTGACTTCAAAATCTTGCA
>NW_009720160.1:33545-52986 GCF_000703405.1 Apaloderma vittatum | reverse complement strand
CACGTCTGTCCACGTTTCTTAGGGCATAAATGGAAGAATTCGACTGGCTTTTAAAGAGTGAGGAATTATGAGAGCAGCATGTTTGCAGGGAAAGGAGCTTTCAGACATCTTTAAGAGATGTTTGTGATTGTTTTTCTGTGTCTGTCTTGTTTGTGGTTATTATATTTGCTTGAAGTGGATGTGTTGAATGCACCCTGCCTCACTAAGCAACTGTGAGCTAAACAGGCTCTGCCCTATGTCACAGAGCTCTTCGGTGGGAAGGAAATTCTTCTGTGGTTTATTTTCTCCTGCCCACTCCTTACAGATACGTCTGTTTATGCCAAAATGCGAAAGCATGGCTTCCTAAGCAGATAGCAGTCCATCTTCCTTCCCCTGCTGGCGTCTACCTGTGGAGGGATGAGGAGCCCTCACTCAGTGGCACGGAGCAGTTTCTGTGGTGTCTCCTCTTACCACTGACACCCCGTTACTTAATTTAAGTAGTTCTTTCCAGTGTATTTTGAGCCTGCTTCAGTCTGAGAGATGCCCATCCCTGCGTACCTCTTCTGACTGGATGGGGCGCGAGAGACCAGGCTTCAAGTATCGCTTCTAAATGACCCACAGGAAGGATTTGACCCTAGATACCATCTATTTTCTAACTAGTGCCCTAGCTGGCAGATGTCTGTCTGCTCTCGTACTGTTTGCTGTGATCCTGCAAGCCTCTGCTGAGGAGGTCTGGCAGAGGGCAGGCCTGCAGACCATCCTCCAGCACAGCCCCTCCAGAGCTGGGGAGTTCACAGCCCCAGGGTTTGCCTGCACAGTCAGCTGCAGAAATGCAACCATCGTAGGGCTTTGCGGGATGGAAACGGAAGGATCTAGAGAATTGTTGTGCCCCTAGGGCTGAACTGGACCTTTGAGAATTTCAGCAGTGCATAAACGCTCAACTCGGGCAGCCAGGTTGTCACAGGGAAGCCTGAACTTCCTCGGGGATTGGTCTTGGGCAGGGCACAGGCTGTAGCGTGTTCAAACCTGACCTTCCTCTCAAGCTATGTGA
The DNA here is from genome assembly GCF_000703405.1 of Apaloderma vittatum. Lineage (NCBI taxonomy): Eukaryota > Metazoa > Chordata > Aves > Trogoniformes > Trogonidae > Apaloderma > Apaloderma vittatum. Next base: position 51,956 of record NW_009720160.1, on the reverse strand, counting down.
TTTTCTTCTTATGGCATGGAGAAACTGAAAATGGGGCTTATACGTGACCTGTGAGTCTTTCCAGCTGAGAGAGATGCCGCTTTTCAGTTTTAGGCCTCAAGGCCGAGAAATGTATGCCTCACTTCAGGCAGGTGAGGAACAGTATTTATTTTGGTGAAGCAACCTCTGTTTAAAGTTAAGCAGATGAAGTTCAGATCCGTACTGTAAGTTGAACTTACGGTGCTGCCTAGTATAAGGTCCTATCCACTCTTTTTACAAAATGGAGCTTTGTCTGCTTAGAGCTGCAGAGCTAAATTAAAATCCTCGTTACAAATGTCAGTTGCACATGCAATTAGCAGTTTATGAAAAGGCTGGATATTTGTAGCATGTAAATTTTCACACAAGAAAAGGTGTAGTTTCCCCTTAAGGGAGAGAGTGCCAACAAACACGCTCTTTTTCTCCTCGAGAAATTAAGGAGTGTCTGGGGGAGAGGAGTTAGGATGACTTTAAATGTTTTTGTACTCCCTTCCAAAATAAGTTTATAGTTTCCCTATATACAATTTAATTAAGCCTTCGATTTGACCTCTGTATCGAGCAATGAAAGTTAACTGGGAAAGATGTGGGTAGAATGGGAGCACAAACAAAGCATGCCCCACGTCAGGCAGTGTGAGAACTGTTTCTGTAACCAAAACTAATGAGATCATCAGGACAAAAGGAACAGCCAAAGCATTTTCAATTATTACTAATATTTTTCTTCCTTGAGCCAGTTTGTATTTTTCTTAATTACAGCTTTGAGCTGTGGCGTGATATTTAGCAGATGCCTTCGGCACTTGGCATGCTGATCACTCGCACACTCCAGACTGGCAGGGGCACCTAATCTTTGAAGTCTAGAGCACACATTCATCTTGAACCATAAAGGTCAATCCCGCATTCCTCGCGTCCCCCCAAACTCCCATTAAGTTTAATAGGAGTTCTGAGCATGTGAGGCATGCGGTATCGGGATCGCTCTCGGTCTTCTGGATATTACCAGTGAGGCATGTACAGAATTTCTAAACTTAACTAATTAATTGCACCATATAGTGATGGCAGAAGGCTGTCGCAGAGCTTTTTAGTTGTTTCTTTCATTACGAGAAAGTTACAACGCAAGTTCAACAGATTTACTGGGAACATCGTGTTTTACAGATACTTCCATGCTGTGTTTCAGGATACCATGTCAGCTGTGCTGCAGTACGTACGAGGTATCTGGCAAACTAAACAAGCTTAAACATGCAGCCACAAACATGTGCCTAGAACTAGACTAAAAACAGATGTTTCCAGGAAATGTAAAAGATGTTTGGCATGTTTTAAGCTTATACTCTCAGCTTGTCTCCATTTGAATAAGTCCCATGTTAATATAAATAAAATGACAAAACCTTTTCTTGCAAATGACTGTCTGATTAATGGAACTACTGCCGAATCACACAAGGTTTGTTAGGTTAGGTTATTTCTTCCCAAAGAAAAGATGGATTGTTCTGTCTTGACATTTACCGTGGCAGGAGCTGAGGCAGTTATACGTGGGTTTACTTTTTAGCCCTCAGAACTAATACAATTTTATTGTGCCTCCTGAAAATCATGCAGGGTTTACAATGGCAGCTGTATATCAAAAGCCAAACAAATACAGTGACAGGTTTCCTTAGAGCAGTACAGCTGAGGTAACGTCCTTCTCTCTCTCTGTATGTATTGCATTCAATGTATATGGACAAAAACATTGTTTATGAATGGAGGAAGGAGTTGCTGTTTCATATAGGTGTGGCTTCCAGCACCTGACATCTCAAATTGTCTGACAGTTGTTCCTGACTTTTCTTTATTGCACTTTTTCCATTGTCACATTTGACTTTTTACATATATGTAACAGTAGCTTGGGAAAATTTCCAGCCAATGTTATTTCTTGAGAAGGGTGGGTATGGTTCTTAGCCTGAAGAATTCACATCCAGAATGCACAAAATGTTTAGAAAATAAAGTAGCTCACTTGCTGGCCTACAGGGAGAAGTGGTCTGCCAGAGATCCTGCAGCGTTTAATGCAGAACTAAAAACTGGACACGGATAATCCTAGTCCCAATTTATGGCTATCCCCCCAAGGCCTACTTGTCTTCAGTCACTCTTTAAAAAGAGAAAAGGGAAGATCGCAGAACCAAAATGAACTATCAGTTCACCTTCGCAATCTTTTCCCACGAGTGTGCTGGGGAGGCTGGGTAAACCCAGTGCAACTCTATAGTTACGTGAGGAGAGTGACCTACTCAGTCGTAACTCCTGTAGTTTTTCCATCTTCTGGTTAAAGATTTTTCTTCATCCTAAGGCCAAGTTTCCCTAAGAAGGTGTGTGGGGAAAAGGTTTCTATGGACATCATGTTCTCAGGCTGAAAGAGAAGGGGGTAGAACAGCACATACGTGGGAGGCAGCAGAGCTGTTAATTGCTCCCTTCTTCTAGCTCCAAAAGGGATATATTACACCTGTCTTTTAGTGACTAGTATTATAAAGCGGACAATAACAGACTCCAGAATTTGGAGAATTGCATAACGAGTTATCACACTTTGTAAGTTCTCACATTCCCATTTCCGCAGCATTCCTATTTCCATTTGTCTGCTGCATCTGTAACTGGAAATAATTAGTGCTGGACTTAATGTCAGGATAATAGATTATTTGGAAACTGTCGGTACATTTTATGGCGACAGCATTGTTTTGCAATTTCAGAGCTCCTTCCTTTGAATATGTAAAAGTAATTTCAGCTTTTGCTACTAGAGGTGATAAAAAGCTAATAATAATACTGCAGCATCCACTGTAATTTAAGAGCCTGTTCCACCGAGTTGCACCTAGCTTTAATTTTCTTATGAAGCTGTCAGCCAAAACCAAGCTTGTGTTCGAAGTGAAATTTATCAAGCAACTAAGCTACGATGTGGAGAGTAAATGCAGGTACTGACCAGTTCACTTTAGACCTTCATTATAAGTATCATTACTACCATGATGAGGCATTCAAGACCAAGGCATTAATTTGCCATTGCAGATGCTGACATTCTGTCTTTTCAAAACACAGTGTTTGCATGACAGGATAGGAAGAAATGGATGGGTTTAACTTCATGTAATGAATGTGGAAAAGCAGAAATACACAATCTCCCTTCTCTTCTTTCCCCACTCCTCCCCGAATAGCTGGGTTGAAAGTTCTCTGTCGCATGGTGTAAAACTGATGAAAATATGTGCAAAATTTCCACTTTGTTGCGGCCATGGTGGATTGATGAGTGTCGATTCTCTGCTGTGGGTGCCTCACTCCATTAGAAACTGGGCTGCCCTAGTGAACATTTCTAGGAGGAGTCAGGCCAGTCTCTCTGCTTTGTTTTTATTCAGAATCCCCTCACAGGGGTTGTACATTTGTCTGGTACGATGATCTGTAGCCTCAGATGTATGCAGGCACTGTGGCCGTTGGTTCACCAGGAGGAACAGAGGTGAAGGGCTGGATGTGAAATGTGCTAGGGCAGCTCAAACACACTCAAGTGCCCTTTCCTTCCTGCCTTTTTTCTTTGCTCCAGAAATACTTGATCTTTCTCTGTCAGTAGCAGCAGCGGCCTGTCTAGGTTGCCTTTCAATTTGCCCTTCAGCTCAGTGGAGAGGGTTTTGAGCATGATTTGGACAGGAGATGCAGAGGGTGCAGTGGCACTGGTGAGTCTTTGCAGGGAAATACTCCCTAACACGCTGATTGTTTTTAATCGCAGAGAAAGGACTGAGCTCAAGTCAGGTCAAGAGAAGGGCAGAAATTAAAAGGGCTTTCTGTTAGGTAGATGAATTTGTCAGCAGGACAACAGAAAACTTCAACAGACATTTCAGTAGGCCTTGCTGATACTGTTCATTAGAGAGCACTAGCATGCAAGTACAACAATAAATAGTTACATCTTTGATAATCCCTATTAGTAGGAAACTGCAAATCATTTAGACTAGGGAGGGGTGCTGATATGACTTGAACTTACGGCAGATAACCTGATAATAAAATAAAAAAAACCCCCATAATTGCATTGTTTTTCCCCTGTATCATAAGTGGCTAAGAATAAGGTGTGCTTTAATGTTTAACTCACCAAATTCATTTGAAAGGTGTTCTCCACGCTCACCGGAGGTGAGGTTTCCTGTTCCTGAATTAGATGACAGTGACAGTTTTGACCGTCCCTTTTGCCCTGAGCTAGTCTCTCCAAGGAATAGTATTGATCCATATAAGCATTTATGAGAAGTGCAGTGACGTGGGAGCGGCACAAGCATTACTGGGTAGCAGCCTGCGGTTAGCTCTTTGAGGTGAAGATAATCCCAAACGCTCTAAACATCGCGGTCAAGTAGTTTTCATTATGTGCTTTGTTTACATTGTCGAGATGTGAATTCAACAGCAGCTAACACGGATGAAAGTTCAGCTGAGGAAGCGAACTCAATCCCCTGGACTAACGGAGCTGTTCCCTGCACTCACAGTAACCACGGGGCCTGGGGGGACTCTGAGCCATCCTCAGTGACCCCAACAGACCTCGTGCTCGGCAAGAGCCCCGCAAGGCTGCTCATTAAGGCTGCCTTGGCAGTCAGCTGTCTTTGCTAAATGCCCCTTTTGGCAGGATTTGAATATTCACACTGAGAGCATGGATAAGGGAACAGCCGAGTAGCTACTACAGTGGCTGTATCACCATGATGCGGTGGTAAAATATTATAATATTCACACGGCAGCATCCAAACGGCCGTCACGTGCCTCAGCCTGAGGTTAGCTGCAGCCGTCAGAGATTTTAGCCACTCCATATCTGCAAGGGAGCGAGGGACTGATGATGGGAAGAAAGTTTGTAGCAGCGGAGAAAGGTTCTGATTGGGAATCATAAAGCCTCTAAAATGCAGAAAGTAAATACTGGAACGGAACAAATTCGTGGGTTTTGTTTGATTGGTTTTATGAAGTCGTATTCTGGGGACTTCATTCATGGGTATTGAACATCTGGGGTTTGCTTTGTTGAGACTGGAGTTTCATTTCTGCGCTCGTCTTCACACTGACTTTTTTTGCATGTTCACTATTTTCTTGCCTTTTGAATGTCAGAAACAGACTGGACATAACCATCTCTGACTCTGAGAAAAAGATTTAAGGGGAAAAAACTCATTTAACTTGGAGTCTCTCAGCCAAAACCCTGCACTGAGTAAGCAACAGGAACTCTGAGGAAACTGGAATAAAACATGGGTGTTTTTACCCTGCTGAAATTCATGCCTTAAAAACTAAACATGAGAATGAAAAATATCTTTAACTAAATTAGAACTGAGGTTATTTTTATTTATTCTGAAGAGGAGAGAAAATAGAGCTTTCTAAATAAACTGCCAGTTTTACACAATTAAATCCCAAATTAGAACTGGCCATGAATAACATCTCAGAAGATATTCTGCTGTAAAGACAGAGAGAGAATTCAGAATGTAGCCCTTCCATGAAAAGGATAAAGGCAGAATTTTCTAATGTATTATTTAACGCTTGTTATGTAGTGCATTAAGCAGTCACTGAGAGGAAGGCTTTTAAAAACCAACAGCCTCTCTGATAGCATTAAATCTTACCTTAGATTTTTGGTTAAGTCAATATTAAGAAAATAAGCGAATTAATATGTTTCAGTCTGCCCAATTTATAGACGCCAATCAAGTTACAATGCTGGACGTGGCCAACTGAAAGAGGGGAATAGATCTACCTGAGTGAGGTCTTAATTTAATCAGCTGGCCCCGGAGAGCTGAAGTCAGCAGGCTGGGATGATATAAGAGGCAGCAGAGAAATAGTGCCTTTACCGCAGTCGAAGAGGACAATGACAGTGATGGAAAGGAGTCTCGGCAGTGTCAGAACACACCTATTTCCATGATTTATTCTTAATTTACTTTAATGGCAGTCTGAAGGTTGTCCGTTTTTCTTTAAGTGTCCTCAGAATACTGATATTTTGTAAATATTTCGAGCGTGCTTTTCTTCCCCTCCTTTTCGTTAGCTCCGTTGCAAGTCGGAACTGAAGAGGGGCCGTGTCCGCATTTGGCCATAACGCATTCTGAGCGCGGCGTTGGACTACCCCTTGCCCACCACACGCCCTGCCAGGCAGTGTCCCTTCTCCACAGTCACCCTTGAGTCAGGTCTAGGAATCACAGGCTCCTCTGGGATTAATGTTGATATGATAAAATGGAGGAGTGCATTGCATTTCTTTTACGGTTTATACTGGCAAAAGAATAATGTGTGCTTTCCCAATACAATAGCTCATTTTTATTATCAAGTAAGTTTATTGATGGTTCTTCAGAACTACTGACGTGCAGACAATGATCTCAGATTGCATTTACATTTCTGTAATATTTTCCATCTTCCCCGTTTCTGCCAGGAACTTGCTTTTGTGATTCAGAATTTTTATTTTAGCACTGGACTGTTGTTTAATCTGCATTACAAATCTATGCCTTTCGCTTTCTTGTGTATGTGCGCTGTGTTCATTAGTATCACAAATCATTTAAGCTTGGACATGAGCAATTACTGTTAATTTATAAATTCTTCCAGGTAAGAATTTGAGGGTTTTTGCCAGGCACTCGGGTATGCATTTACAGATTGACTATAAAATCCCATCATCAGATGAAATAGTGATTTTTATTTTTTTTCCAACAATGCTAATGAGAGAGTTCAAGGACAATATTTTAGTAATACTTGCAAATACCTTGGAATGTCAAGAAAACTGGAGACCCTTATGGCTCAGTTTCTTATTTTAAAAAATCCATGTTTTTTCAGTGGGACTACTACTACTTTCTTATTAATCTAGTCTTTTATATATCATATATTGCTTATTGTATGTTATATATTATAATTGTTCCAAAACACATTTAGAGGGAGGAAAAAGCCCCAGTGATCTGATTCCATTTTTCAAAAAGAAAAAATCCTTTTACTCACTAGGAAAAACACTGAAACTAATTTTGAAGTGTTTTCTCTCTGTGGCCACTTTTTTGCCCACGTTGATAAACAAGGCATGAGAGACACCTGTGTATTTCCTCGTGTCAGCATTCTTTCTTGCCAGGTTTTCTTACCATATCAAGGGTGACGTGCTGCTTTCAAGTTCAGGGTGGTGGCAAAGCAGAAAGGAGCCGGGGAGCTGACTGTTCTGCCAAGTCAGTGTGCTCTCCAGCCTCCTCCTGCAGCAACTCAGCAACTTGACGGCTGTTTCACCGGGATATGTTACAAAAGCACTTAATCCTAACATCATGTTTTAAAGCCTGAGCCCATTCCCACCCCAGGTGAAACCGAAGGTACTTCTCGTGAGAGAAAACCAGGTTCTGAGAGCAGCCACTGCAGTGCAGAATACCAGTTATTCTGCTCAGGCTGTGTGTGAGCGGACAGGCAGAGCGGGCTGGTCAGAGGGGCCGTGCTGAGCAAACAGTGGGTGCTGAGGACTCAACCTCGTGGCCACACTGGGTCCAACTAAAGCATTGCCTGGTCTAGTTGAGAGGTGTCCCTGCCCACGACAGGGAGGTTGGATTAAATGATCTCTAAGGTCCCTTCCAGCCTAGGCCATTCTATGATTAATACAAGTGTCCCATCATTCTCCACACATAGTTCAGTTATTCAGACGTGTTCCCGCAACAGAAAGGTTTTAAAGCCACTATTTAAAAAATGTGTGATTAATCCTCCATTTACTCTCCTATTTTCAGATATACTCAAGGACAAGAAAACCCATCCAGAAAACAGAAACGCACCAAAACCAACTGTGAAAAAGATTGACACCACAACCACCACAAGCACTGTCAAGTCATCCTCTAAACACAGCGTAACTGGAAATGGGAGCAATCCAGCCCCAAGTTCCTCACTTGTTATTTTGACAGCACTGGCAGTCCTGTGGCATCGTCCACTGTAGCTGTGCCACCCCTGTTCACTGTCATTTACACCTGCAGCCTTATCCAACAGAAAACAAAGTTAAATGGCTCTCTAGTTTATGTCATATGTTAGAATAAGTATTAAATGATATGCTGGAGTTGGCAGGTGCCAAGTGTCATCACTTACAGTGTCTGAAGATAACCTTTGACAAAGCCCACCCTAGATACAGAGGGAATGATGATCAGGGTCTGAGTAGCTTAAGTTATGGGGTAGAAATAACTGAAAACACAGAAATCACGAACATGTGTGTTATTGTTTTTCTCAACTTCATTCGCTGGAGTCTGAATGGCTGGTTTTGTTTGTTTAATTTTTCTGATAGATTGTTTGAATGGGTCAGTCTTCACATTCAAGCCAGTACATTAATTTTTCTAATAAGCAGCTACCAGGCTGTGTCTACAGTTGTATCACGTATTAAAGTGAAGTGCTCTCTACCAGCTTGATGAAATTCCTAAGTGGTCAAGATCAAAGCATGTTTGAAACTTCTTTTCACCCTTGCCATTTAGATGGTAGGAAGCAACATAAAAGCATATGATGTGTCTAATTTATCAGTATAGTTGCCTTAACTATGGAAAAAAATTAGAACCACTTTGTTTACTGATGGATATAGATAGTGAGTTTCCTTGGCCCACAAAATGCCATTACCAGGTGCTTAAGCATATGCTCAAGGCTTATTGGATCAACGTCCAGCAGTGGGAAACATAAATAAACATAATAATGCTTTATCCAATTGAATGCAGCTCTGTATAGAGAAAAATATGATAATTCAGTTCAAACTTACTTTGCCTATGTGGTGTTAAAGGGAAACTGACTTAAATTTTCCATAAAGGTCCCAGAAATATAAATTATTGGGAACTCCTTTTAGATGTTAACTGCATTTTGTGCATTGTATATCTCTGAAATCAACTCTGTTTTATAAACTGTGTATTATTTAATTACATTTAATGTTTAACATTTTGTATCAACATAGGCGTGAACGTAAAACAACCTGAAATTTAGAACATTCTCTGTTATGCCTCATCTTGACTGCTACCCTAGAAAATGTCAAAATGTGCATTATATAACAAGGCTATTGTTTTTGATCAATGATACATTTTAACTTTTTGGATGAAAAAGTACTCTAATAACTTCTAATGGGTTAAGAGTTAATGTGTGTTTTCCAACAACTGTTTACAGTACCATTGAATATATATATACAAACCCAACTGTATGAATACAGTGATTAATACGATAAATATATGAAACATTAGGATTGTTATATTTACTACATTTCATAACTATTGCAACAGTTTAATGGACGTTTTCATGTTGTAGACTATTATTATGTACAGTTTTATAAGATTTAACGTAAAACACTTGCCTTTGTTTTTTTGTAAAAAAAAATCTCCTTGATATTTAGAGTTACAGGGCCATTGACGTAACTTAGAAGAACCCTGTATCTCACTGATGAACTCCAGGCATTTTATTGGCAGCTTGGTTTACAAAAGACAGCCTGACTCAAAGAAGGTGCCATGTGCCAGTGTTGCTACTGGATGTCACTCTATGGAAAGTGGCAATAATACAGAACAAGCATGCCGTGTGTGAACAAAGACTTGCTACATTTGTATGCTTTCAGACAATATTAGTGGAGATGTGTAATTATGTTTGCAGAGGTGGAGCTTGAGTTTTGTTGTTCATTTGGGCTCTTAGGTTATAGTTACAGACATAAAGGTATAATCAGAAACACTGGCACACCCAGCTGCAAAGAGAGTGTCTCTAAAGTGGCAGCAGCTACGTTTTCTAAAAGATGATTCAATTTTAATGTTGAAACAAGGAGATAAAATGGAAAAGAGAAAGCGGATTTGAATCCTGATTTTTGAAAATGTTGAGGATATTAAAATCCTCATGTAGTGCTTTCCAGTCGTATCTTTTTTCCCAAAAGTACTAAAAGGACCATCCTGTGTTTTCCAGGGTTTGTGAGCTGTTCCAGTCTATTGAACCATAACTAAAAATGCCGCTTCTTGTATTCCTTTTCAGTGCTCTTTGGAAAAGCACACTTTTACCTGAGGAGGTGTGCAAGCCGTGTCATTTGTTCAGTGAAAGGATGGCTCAGTTCTGTGCAGTCTTAAAGGATCAGTCGTGATGGCTGCTGTTAGACAGGTTGGTCCCTGTGCACACACAGAAATGCACACCAAGTGCTCACACCACCATCTCTTCAGGTAATACCGATTGCTGTGGCTTCACCGAAGCAATTCCTGTCTGTCGCTTGTGAACCTGATGCTAATTTAGTCTTAAGGCTTAAGACGCTCAGTCACTGTTCAGGTAAATGCATCCACATCTGCATGGTTCAGTCTCCCGTCAGGATTCCCACGGATAGAGCTTGGGTTTCGGGGCTGAGCTCTGACAAGACCAGATTTCAGCTTTGGAGTTTTCACTTGTTCTTACCTGCAGAGAGGGAGCTTGAATACCCAGACTTACATGTCTTTTTGAGGTATTTTCTGTAAAAGGTTTTGTGCTTTTAGCTGAGAGCAGCTAGCCTGGTATTCAGCTGTAGCAGAGGAAGATGCAGAAGCCCTGCAGTAGGCATATGTGGAATAACCCTGGGGATTGTTTGTTGTTGCTAAATGTCACGATTTTGCTAAACAAAAACCTTGAAAAATCAAGTGTTTGAATTTTGGGTTTGGTTGGCAAATATTGGTATGATGTAGCACTGGCCTCTCAAGCTAAGCAGGATAACCCTTTTACAGTTTCTGTAGCAGAACTAGAACAAATTGAAACTGTGGGGCGAGATAGAGTCAACCCATTTCATTGGATTTAACCACTATTTTAATTAACACACATTGTTACAGATTGAGGGAAGAGACTTTCAGAGGACTCCACGCCTATGAATACATTTCACACTAATACACTTCTACATTGTAAGAAGAGTGCTGGTCAAACCAGCATATATGAAATATGTTCATAATGTGCATCAAAAATGGTGCATCTTTAAAGGGCAATGCAGTATTATTTTTACTGATGGTTTATGATTTTTTTTTTCCTCAGGATCAGTTGCATTTACATATTAAAAAAGAGTGTTTTCCATGAAACAACAAAGCTATACCAGCAAAGGAAAAGCAACTGGCTGTGTCAGACAAAGGAAGTTATTTCTTTTTGGATTAATAAGATACCTGTTTTACAAAATCTTACTTTGTTATCCAGGACACTGTAATTACGATGTAATTACGAAGGCCTAAATTCAAAATACTTTTGAACTCGTCAATGTAATCTCAATGTAAAATAAGGTACCCATCTAAGAGCGTTGCTATAGCTGTGCCTAACGCTTATGAATTATATTTAGCCACTACTTTTTGAATGTTTATTGTTTTGCTCTGACCTTCTTTTAATATTTTGCTGTGCCAGCATTTGTGAATGCCAGCGTTGGAAAGTAACTGCTATCATACACATGTGAGTAAAATCAGTCTATAATTTCCTTTTGGTAGCGATGCAGGCTTCTTACCAAATAAGACAAAATTGCCAGGAGCATATATTCTGGTATTTGGGTTCCATCTTGGGCCGGGTTCGTCCCTAGTCCCCTTCCTGGCTATGGAAGCAGAAGGGTGAAGAGCGAACGTGGGTGGACAAAAGCACGTGGAGCTGCAGCGTGCCAGGGCACAGCAACCTCCAGCTGTCTTTTCCCAGGCCCTGAGCCGTGTGTTCTCGGCTAATTTTCAAACGCCTTTTACACCTCTCCAAATCAACGCATGGAGTCTGGCCAGGCAAAGAGCAGCAGTGAATCTAGAGCCTGCATTTTCAAGCAACTTCACAGACACCTGCTATGAACTGCATTTTTTTTTCCTTCTGCCATTTAGATGCTTTACAGAATCCGGCCTCTCATTTTCAACCTCACAGTTTTTTTCTGGTTTGCATAGTGCTAGCGTTACGCCCTGTCTTCTGGCGCACCGGGTACTCTGTCGTTGCATAAGGGATTGAGGTTCTCATCTCTCACCCAGTAATGAACCTTTTGAGGTACAAATATCTTTCAGAGCTTGATAAGGGCAACACAGATAGTAATGTCTAGCTGCATTGACTTGAGAAGCTCTGTGTTATGGGTATCGGGATAGGAGATTCACATCTCTTTGATCTCTTAAATCAGATCTGTATTTAATATATCCCTATTTCCTTTTGCTACCAAGACTCCAACGTGTATCGTAATTTAAAATTTGGCTCTCTAATCCCATGTGGGTCTTCTTAACATCATCTTAATGGATGTTTTGTGCATCAATGTTAGATGAGCCTTTTTGCCAAGATTTACTGGGTCGTTCTTATTTGATATTGCACATGACTAGGTTTAAGCAAGATCTGCTCAAGTGAAGGGGGCTGAAGCATGCATTAAAGGGAGATACTGAGTAGGACAAAAATCCAGGAAGTCCCTATGTTCCTGAATTGGACTCTTCACATTAAACAGATTTTAAGGTCTAGCTGAAATTGCAGTCAAAATTTCATAACTGGCATGGTGTCCAGGGGATTTTTGCCTCGTATTGAAAAATCGATAAGTCTACCCATTTTTTTTTAAGCAAGAATATATTGATATAAATTCTTTCCTCATGTCTCTGTACATAGGTAAATTTAAGTCTGTAGGAGATACACCCTGAAAGGTATCCTGCACATTGAACATCACAGCATCGTAAGCCAGAAGCATGAGACATTTATTTTCATTTCCAGCATTTCACTGCTCACAATGCTTCTTGTAATGACATACGGCATGTGTGAAACATCGTGCAGTCAATGTAATAATAGCTGTGATATGGGTTAGTCAAGAACATGATAATGCCTTCTTCCCATTGCCTCAGAAGTCCAGAATTATTCCCAGTACTGAATTCTCTTATGTTTTCCATCGTCACTCTCTAAATAACTACATTTGAATTGTAGTAAATATTCAGCTACCAGAAAAATAAACACAGGCCGAGAGATTATAATAGAGATAGTTAACTCAAAAAAGTATCCTGCAGTTAAAATAGAGAATACTCCTAGGTAAGAACTCCCTCCTGGACTAGAACAAGTTTTCAGGTCCCTCTCTCCTTTCCAGATTCATCACCATCCCCTTCCACCTCCATACAGCACAACATGAAGCCTCGCATGCAGGAGGCTGCTGCACTGAATTCGGTAAAGTGAATTAAAACCATTGCTGTGTAGTGATATTTCCGAGTATCTCCTTTTGCTGGTTATGAGGAATGCGTTCAAACTGCATGTGCGATTCCTTAAGTCCTAATTCAGTGAAGAGACAAGTTGCTGCAGGTTTCAGAAAAGTCTGCTGGACACAGATTGTGAAGGAGTATTTTTGTGTTGCTTCCCATGTCATTGAGATCAAACTCAGTGCTTAAAATCCACTGGTTTAGACATTCCAGTTATTATCTACTACTGCTACTACTTCCCCCATGAAAGTCATGTCATGTCATACCCTTTGGAGAGAAGGGCACATAAAAGAGAGGCCACTGATGCTTTCATGAGGTGCATGAAGTACTTCATTAAATAGCCAATAACAACCATGGCATGGGTTGGTTTTTTTTTTCCTCTTTGTGCAGAAAGTATTAATACTACCTTGCAAAATTATGCAGTTTGCACTCAATCATTTCAATTAATCTTTAGTAAATTACCCACTACTTTGTAATTATAATATTTGCAGCTAATTTAGAGCCATCCTAAAAATCATTCGTTGTATAATATAAGCAATTAACATTTATTCATTTTTTTGTCTGTTGCAGGGGGATATATAAATTATCCTCGGTGGCCTTTCTGTACAACTAATTAGCACCTGTTTGAATTATTCTACACGCTATGGACACTTGATTTGAAAAATAAATGCGTTGCTAGTTTTGCAAACTACTTGCAAATACACAGTTGTAAAAATTCCTTTTTCAGGGGAATACAAAAACATGTTTTCATATGTTTTCTGGGTTTATGAGCTAGGCTATTACACCTAGAACAGGTACTGACATTTTTAATGCAGTTGAAATAATCAGATACCTCTTTCCCATAATTAAGTACAGTATCCAGATTTGTAGCCTGGTTTGTTCAGTAATGAAAAAGGAAAGCAATAAGACATCAAGAATAGAGATCCTAGGGTAACTTTCACATTTCTGCCTATGCACACAGTTAGGAAGTTTTACTAATAAGAGATGATCAAAAGCATTGATATCCTGGAGTGTCAAGAATACTATGTTAAAGTTGTGGAAATTAAACCAAATTGCTTCAATATTTTAAGTAAGCTTCTAGGTAAATAGTAACTTTCTATTTAAATGCACAATATATTTAGGAAGATCAATTGATCTTTCTAAAAACAAGCTCTGAAAAAAACCTTTCCAACAAGAACGCCAATATCAAACATGTACAATCTTCACACATACAAAATTGGGAAATCAAAAAAGGGTTTGAGACTCTTCTGTGGGTATGAAATGTTGCAGCAGTCCCTCAGCTCCCATAAATCAGTAGAGCTCCTTTGATTTCAGTTTAGCTATGTAAATTTACCCCAACACAGTATCTAACCCAAGAAAGTGAATTCCTTCCCATCTTTTTGGTGCAGAAAATCAAGAGTAACTGCAGTGATTACCAAATTTGCATAGCAGTTTTACATTGCCCAGGCCACTATCAGATAGTATCTTCATGCCTGAACAGAAAATCTGTAACCCATGGGATGCCGTAAGTCTTCTGGCACTTTCCCTTTCCAGGGCCACGGCAGGGGCCTTTTCCAGAAGCAGCTGGTATGATTTGGGGCTACAAGGAGAGATCCATACTGTGAGTATTATCTAGGGTAGAAAAATCCTTCTCACAGAAGGTTTGCTGATACAGATCAGGCCTTGAGGCACATCAAGTTTGATTTTTCTGTTTCATGTTAAAATGTAGGATCCAGGTCTTAAACTGGCCTCTGAAACTAATTGAGACTCAGTGGAAAGAACTGATTGTGGCTTTGATGTTTTCAGAGCAGCTTAAGCAGCAGAGAAGGGCGAGCTGGCGTACCCTTGTGAAGCTTGTGTACCTTGGCATTCAGTTTCACGTAAAATTACCTGTGAGATTCCAGATCAGCGGTGATAAATTTGTGACTTACTGTAGCCTGATGATGTTCTGTGAAGAAGAAACGACATTTCCTCCTAAGCAGAAACAAAAAGGTGGCCTTTATTTATATTTTATGTCATGCTAAACAACCAGCTTGGAAGGAAACCACAACAGGGTGTTGGGCCTCTCAAAGACAGTTTCCCCCGAGTGGGGTTGTTCTTGGTGCACATAGTGGTGGCGGTGTCGGAGTGTGCCTGCTTGTCATGAAAGAGGACGTCTGCCCTCTGGCTCTATTCTGGGGCTTGAGAAAAGCTCCACTTTATGGCTCAAAGATGACAAAAGTTGTAGACAAGTCCACAAAGGGGTGAGGAAAGCAATGAGACATTTGGTGGTGGTCTTAGTGAAAAGTGAGAAAATGAATTTAACTGATGGACGGTGTTTGACCTTTTGCGTTTAGGGACGAACAACAGACTTGAAACTTGCTCCCAGAACACTGCAGTTGGGTCTGGGAGCAGGCTAATATGGCAGCAATACTATATTAATAACTTTATTATATCCTTCTTATTATATGAGGCAGTATTACAGTAACAATGGGAGCCAGTGCACTAAACCTTGCATAATACAACAATTTACCTTATTTTGCTATCAGAACTAATACAGTATGAATGTTTATGGTACACTGGGGTACAAATTCTAGTAAAATATGTGCTTTGTCATTTAGCTTTTAAAATAATTAGTTTATGGCCTCCTAGTCTTTTTTAGTTCATTTTATTTTACAAGAATTAATAGGCCGCTTACATTTATATTTTACGTTACTCGCATCATGGGTATTTTAAGTTCCAAAATAGATTGGTTTTCTCCTAAGCTGTAATCAAGCTCTAATAATTATTTCTATTTCCCAAGCACATGTTTTATTTCCAGTATATCCGTTTATATTTTTACTGAAAAAAATTGTCCATTTTTCTTCCGTTTGTTTTCAGCATTGAATGTGATAAGGACAATTTTAAAAAGCAGCCTGAAAACAACGTCTTAAAAGAAGAACAAGACTACTTTGAAAAGTTAAATGGTGTGTTTTATAAAAGACAGTGAACTATGAATGGGAATAAAAATTAAATAATCAACAGGAGGAAACTGTCTGTTAGAATTTTTGTATTTTTTTCTGAATAATTTTCATCATCTTTGTTGTAAACTACAAAGCTGATAAAATCTTAAATAAAAATATTTTAATCTGTTCAGATGATGCTTTGAATAAAGGATCCAGACCTTGAGAACTGCTGAGGAACTCGTCGTGTTTTGGCCGTATTCTGGCAAAGAAAGGCCTGTTTCTTCAGCACATAACTCCTGTCTTGCTCTTCTTTTCTGCAATAAATACAGTAAGATGTACAGGTGCCTACCTGTTCTTCTGGGGACTCTTAGTGTTATTGAAGAGACACAATACTTGCAGCAGTCCCCTGGCTAGATGCCAGCATACAACAGGTAGGACTTTTTCATCAAACTTCCATTCCTACATAAACAATCAGATCCGAGTTCTCTGTTGACCAAGGTGTCGCAATAACCGTGTGCCATATTAAAAGCCTTGCCCTCGGTTTTGATGAGGATTGTGTTACTTTTCTGTCTTCATATAGGCCAGTCCACTGGAAAAAGAAAATTTCTTCCTGTTAGCGTAGTGTTTTCATCACCTGTCATTTATGAACTTTGCCGTTTCTTTTTCTTTTGAGAGAATAAAACCCTAATCTGGTATTTTTCTGTCAGATGCTGATTATTGCGGTTGTGCCTATACCAGTTCCTAAAGTGACACAGTAGAGACCTTTACTCTTAGAAGCATTCGTAAAAGTTACTTTTCATGAGCTTCTCTTCACTGGTCTGTCAAAACAGCCGTTTTTTTCCTGCTTAGAAGTTGGTGGAAAAGACATTAGCTGTTTAATCTCCTTTTTTTTTCCTGTTTTCGTAGTATTTAGGAGCTCCTCTTGCAGTATTCCCAAATGGATTGAATGAAAACTATAGAACAGACTACTGAACCACAATAGTAATGTGAACAAAACGTTCCTTTATTTTATTTAAATGACCGCATACCTGCAAGCTACCTACCTATTTTTTCTTACTTGTTTTGTTTTCTGATTGCATGATAATTTGAGTGTCGCCTCCTAAATTTTCCATGATTCCAGCTTTCCCTGATTCTTCCAAAATGCTTCCTATCTGAGGTATGGGAATTGCATATGGCTCATCTCACCAGCTCTGGAGAATGTTTTTTGCTAATATGTTCGGTTTTGATCCAGCTCCAAAGATAATAGCCAACAGCTCTTCTCTGACGATGCTAGAGGAATGCTTGTTCTCTGAAGTGCTGCCTCATAAAAGCCTTTTAAGTTTAAGGATTTCACATTCATCCTCTAATTAAGCAGGTGTCTAAATCTGTGAAGCCTCTTCATTCTGAAATCCAACCTGCCTCCACTTCAAAGGTTGTTTCTTTTCCCAAAGATGTTTTTTTAAAAAGTGCTTCTTGGACAGTTCAGATTTGTAGGGTTATTTAAAGGCTTTGCCTCTCACCTGATTCAGTAGTTATTTTCCAAAAATACACAGCATACATCAGATGTGATGAGATGCCTCAAGGATGTTCCTTAATAGTGGTGCCGGAGTTGATCTTTGACTGAAGATCTTTAATTACATTGAGAAACTAGCCCTTCTGCTAGCCTAACGACAGAAGTGCTCCCAACCGTACATGAACCATTTGATACTTCTCCCATTAGAAATCCAAATCTTTCCTCGTGGATTTTTTTTTGTTGGTTGGTCAGTTTTGGTTTTAAACAGCGCGTCACTTTGGCTCTGAAACACCTACGGAATTTGTCATGCCCAATCCCTGGAGAAAAGAGTGGATTTTGCCTAGCTTGTCCCAGGTATTCCAACGTGGTGCGGCTCCAAACACAACCAACTGACTTTTCAGGATGATGGCTTGCCTTGTGGTGCTGAGAGAGGCAGCGTGACTGCAGTGTGGGAAGTTTTCCTACACTTCAGCTTTATATCTGAAAATAAATAGCCTTTTCTTGGAAAGAATTCTTGTGAAATCATTGGTAACTCAGGAATCCAGTATTAGCTACCACCATCCTAGAAGAGCAAACTGAAAATACTCTACTCGTATATGAAAAAGACAGGTTTTATCTGCGGTTATTATGTCCTCAAGGAGTTAACTTTAGAAGAAAGAAGGAATTCCAAAAGCAGCAATCCCATGTCCAACACCTACAGGTTTATGTCCTACAACCACAGATTACTACTTTCCCATCCTGCGTGTTTCAACCTAAGGATGAAAGGAATTTGCCAGAGCAAGCAGGAGGAGGTTATACTGGATGTGTGAGCCCCATTGACTCACAGTGGCTACTCAGCATTTACTGATGGACTTTTGGCTCTGCAGTCACTGGTGCAAGGTAACAGCAAGAACTTGAAAACCCCCGCAGAGAAGACAGAAAACTCATTCCTTATGGGGTTGTCTCCCATTGTTCCACAGGCATTATTCTCTCTTATTCCTGGCAG
>NW_009720160.1:0-33514 GCF_000703405.1 Apaloderma vittatum | reverse complement strand
AAAGAGTGTGTTGTGCCTCTCAGCTGCAAGGACCTCGGGGTTCACAGTGGGTCCCACAGCACTCTGCTGTTCCCTTTTTCGAGATAAACACAGATGCTATGGTAGCCCATAGGGAAGGGAGGGAGAGGAGTTTATGCTGGTCTTCTTCCACCCAGAGGCAAAAAGTTAGGTGGAAAAAAAAAAAAGTAAACCCAGACAAATTAGGCCCAAAACAACCCTTCAGTTTCAGAGCTATCCTTTAAAAAAAGTCGTCTTTTTTTTTTTTAATACGCTCCATTATTTGTTTATTCAGGCGAGAGCTGGGGCACCAGGAGTCTGCTCCCTTTATTGCATTTCACAAACTGTTATGGTGTCAGCCCTGTGTTTTCTCAGCCAAAAGCAAGCGGTCATTTCTAGCTGCAAAATCAATATTTTTCATTACGGAGTAACTCAGTCTGCAGAACTAGAAAGCATCCTAGTCCTATTTTGTCTAAAATGTGGATTTCCTCAGCTCTTTCAGGAATTGAAGTGGCAGTGATTTTTGCTTTTCCTTGGAAAGCATCCATGTTACCTGCACACCTGGTAAGCACTGCTCTGCTCCTCCGATGCATCCAGCTTGCGGTCACCACCTATCACTTGCCTTTCCTTCCTCAGTTCCACCTTAAATTGGATATAAAGTTCTTGAGACACGTTTAATGCATCAATTTCCTCAGGGCATTCCTTTAATTTAAGGCAAGGTACAGAGACTCCAATTAACCTCAGATGAAGAGACCCATAGTTCATTGTCCGTCTGGGAAAATGAACCCCAGGGAACGGTACTCTTACATTGCAAGTGCATGTCAGAACCACAATCAGAACTCATGTTTTTGGCTCCTACGCTGGCATGTAATCTATTAGAGCAGTGTGAACAAATAAGTTCATTAACCTCCCAGAGCCTCCATTTTTTTTCCTTGCAAAGAAGAAATTGTATTTACCATGGGTGAAATATAACAAAAAAATCAGCATAAATTAAGAACGTCAGCACATGCTAACTTACTACACAAGGGTAACTACCCTGACCTTTTCTTACAGACAGAACAGGAATTCTCAGAAGTAGATGCACTGGTACACAGTGTTACTCACAGGATTACGTTCATACTGACAGACATGCAAGTAACTAAGAGCAGCAGCTTATTTTGTCTGAACAGAAAGTTGAAAGCACAAGACTGATATTTGCATGGAGCAAAATGGGCTAATGGGACTATGATTCCTCCTGTTTGACACTAACTCCGGATCACTTATCCATGTGCTTCATTTGGATAGAAACACATGGCAGCACCTGCAACAATTGAAGATTCAAACCTACACTGACTGAAAAAACTAGCTACCAGAATGCCACCTGCTTCGTCCTAGTAAGCAGCTCTGTCCCAAACTGGGATCCCCTGAACACTCACCTGCAGTTACCTAAGCTTGTAATCCACAAAATACCTAGGACTTGCTCTAGGGAAAAATAAAGAAAGAGTATTTCTGCTAGTATTTCTGTGGAGCCAGACAGGGAGATGAGACTGCAGAAAACTAAATAGTGACTCGTGGTTAGACATATGAGGGCTTAATTCATACAGCAAAGCAAGGTGCTGATTTAATAAATGACTTTAAGATGCTTCATTTTAATGATGGTGCAACACGATACTTTGTGTTGTCACATGAGCAAGAGTTGGTGAACTGTCAGTCCTATTTACCCGAGCAAACGTTCTTTTGAGAAGTCCCAAATGACTTCACGGGACATGGAAATGATTCCATGTCTGTAATGGTTATCTTCAAAAATCAATAAGCATAAAGTTTAGAAAGAAGGCAAATCAGTAAATGGAAGGAATTTTAATTAAAGAGACGCAAAAAAAAATGAAAAGCTGGGGGAAAAAAAAGCATTACTTGGGGTTATCACCTTGTCCCATGAGAGAAGGGTTAAGCATTACAATTCATGAGTGGGCTGATGGCCCATGTGAGTCTAAAATAACCTATCCCAGAAAATAAAATAGAAAAGACAAAGGATGAGAAGAAAGCACACACACACAAAAAAACCAAAAAAACCACGCACAAGCCCATACAAGAGAATACTGGAATCAGTCACGTATTGGGTACATTTCCTCTGCCTCTGGGATTTAACTTTACACTCTGGATTGGCTGTGACAAGGGATCAGAGGTACCCCCAGATAAATATACATCTGTGCACCACCCTGTGCAGTGCACATTCCGCTCAGAGTTCACAACTTTTTCCTGAACCATTGTGAGACACCAGCCTGGTTTTGATACCCCTTTTGCTCTGAAAACATTTACATTTCCATTTATCACATTAAACTGCTTACCCATTTTGAATAATGCTCCTAGATCCAAACTGTCTTTGAGAAAGTATTTTTTTTCTATTATTTTTGTGGTCAGAATTAGAACAGCAGCAGATACTCATTAATCTTTTGCATGCTACTTGCTAATCATTATATCTTTATAATAGCCTCTCATTAGAATAGATCGTTTTGCAGTTCTCTGCTAAGAAGACTTTCCCTCCTGACTCTTATCAATATTTAGCATCTGTCTTTGAACTCCAGTATCTGCTCTACCTTTTCTGTTCCCTCCTAATGGGAGGTCTAGAAATGAACAAAGTCACTCAGGAGGGGAACTGCTACCGACTTTTGATAGTAGCAAAGCAGGGTCCTAGAATGTGTGCACAGCAAGTGTAAGGCAGGTGAAATATTCCTTCCACTAAACAACAGAGTAAAAGAGGTAGGATTTTTACCCCGTTTCCTCAGTTAAATTCATCAACACTAAATTCCACATGTTTTCTGCCCCAGACCTAGCCTCTCTAAGTAACTTGGAGGAGAGTAAAAGATAAAAAAAAAAAAAAGAAAAGAAAAAGCAGAATATAATAACAGAAGAAAGCAATCAAACTTTATTCATTTGCTTGTGCTGGATAGGAAAAAATAATAGGTCTGGGCTGAGAAAAAATAATAGGTCTGGGCTGAGAAAACTAAGTAGCAAGTTGTAAAATGTCGTTCATGAAACAAAATGATGGCTGTCCTCTGACACCTGTGAAGAGTCACAGTTACAGTGCAAAAATATTCTCAGATTCTACTCCTGGTACTGCCACCTTCTATTATTACATATAAAGGAAAATTCACAATGTGTCAGGAAAGTTCATGATACTCAGAAAAAAATTTAATTCTTTGTCCACATTATTGAAGGGTAAATGTTTTCTCTTAAGACTACTGAGTATTGAGTTTGGTCCTGTGTTAAGCTTCACCTTTTCTTTCTTACCTCCATTGCACTACAAATTAGACAGAGGAACAGATTTATTATTCCGCTCGGAGGGAGTTGAGAGTACACTGAACTTATCAGTCAAGGTGGAGGTTAAAAGGTTTTCTTTAACCCATGTTTTACTGTATAAAGAACACTTGAAAATGACTGTACTTTCGCCAAAGAGAGACTATTCATGGGAAACTGAGAAGTGGTGCTTGTTGGAGCTTAAGGCCTTTGTGGATCATGACTAATTGATCAATGAAGAAAACCAGTTTATGCAGTCCTCCAGTTAATGAATAAGTGTGGGTTTTTTCCAGTCTGGGACCTAATGAGAGAAGAATCCCCAAGAGTCATCGACTAAAGAAGAAACGAGCAGTATATATAGTATAATGATGTGAATTCAATGCCCACCCAATCTATTTTAAAATACATCTGTGCACATCCTTTGAAGATATCCTCTGGAAGAAATTCCTTTGTAATCTGTCGTGTTCCACTGGGGTTGGCAAACATCTGTGTGTGCAGCAGGGGAGAAGATGGGGGGAGATGTTTTTTATCGGGTTTTCTTTTAGTGAAGTTTAACCTTCCTTAGAGTTCCTTAGAGCTTCTCTTCCCTTCCTAATGGCTTCCTTCAGACATTTGCCTTTTTAAGCAGCCCTACTATCTGCAAGCATCCACATTTGACTTAGATATTTAACTCAAGCAATTTATACTGAGGGTTATTCTAATACCAGATAGATGGACCAAGCATGCTTCCATATTAAGGCAGATGCATGTACACAAGCCCCTTTAATCTTCCTCCTCATGTTTTTCCAGACGCACTAATGAACAGTCATTGGCAACATGAAAACAAAATAGTATTCGTTTATCTTTTGCTCCTTCAGCAATAAACCTTCTTGTTTGCTACCAAGAGGCAGAGATAACCCATGTAAAGAGGTCAAAAACCCCAGGAACTGTTGAGTTGATTTATTCCCAGTTAGGAATGAAATAATCTGTTTGGAAGTAACTTATTTGATAGTTGCATCATGTGGTGTTTTCCTTCTTCTGAGAGAAGAAGACTGGAGATGATGAACACAGAGAGAGAAAAGGAAGATATACAACACAATGAGCAATGGCAAAAGGACTGGACAAAGTGACGAACAAATACAGGGGAAAGGAGGGTTAGCTAAGGAAAAAGGACAGAAAAATGGTAGTGGAAAAATACCTGGGAAACTGTCTCATTTCCAGGACTAGGCTTGCTGAGCTCTTTTCACACAAAATCTCACAAAAACATCAATAAAGACTGGAATAATTAAAAGGAACGTAAGTAGAGCAAGTGTATGGACCCTATTGACAACAGGAGCACAGTTTAAAGTCTGCTCTATACAACAAACACATTTAGCAAGTTTGGCCTACCTTGGAATGGTCTCCTGCAGTCTTCTCCTTTGAGTGTCTGTCAGCTGGAAAAGGAATAGGTTGGTTTTAATGACAGTTTGGGGTTCAGATATAGATTAGGAAACATGCTGGCTTTGTCCAGCCCTCCGGTCCCTAATGCACAAGTGCCAGGTGTGAAACTCCCTTGCAAAGCCGGACCTCTCTCGGAGCTACTGAAGTTGACACAACTGCAATGGAGAAGCAGTCGAGTTAGAAGAAAATGTGCTTACACAAGAGCCGACAGAAAAGCAAACACTGAAGAAATGATGAGAGATCGCAGCGAAAGAAGAAAAATACTTTTAACATTAAAAAAGGGGGAAAAAAGCAGGTAAGTTTTCCCTCCCACAGTACTGAAGAGATTTCAGGGCAGGTAATTCCCTTCTCCCCTGGAGTACCTCCTGAAAGGCACGCTTTGGTTTTGTGGCTGCCTGAAATATTACGTGCTACAAATTAAAAGTATCTCTGAGGACAGCTACATGCCCCTTTCAACACACACAGGCTGGGCATTTGTTGTTTCAAGCTGGGCATTTCCACCCATTTCCCAGGTGTTAGGGAAGGGAAGGATTTCCCTCCAAAACCCAGGCCCAGCCCACGTGTGGAAGGAGAGGCCAGGGCGAGCGCTGTCGCTGTGTGGCGGCTGAACCCAGGGGACAAGGGCCGGGACCCAGGGCCAGACACCGCCAGGGACCAGGGGCTGGACACAGCCCAGGTGCAGGGCCCAAGATCCCTCCTGGCCTCTCTTGAGGAGCTGGGCAGGTGAGTCTGAGGCGGCCATGGCCCCACCTCAGGGGACATGGCCGAGCAGTTCAGAGGCCAGATCATGACTGGAGGGACGAGTCCACAGCCCTGAAACACACCCTGAGGCGCATGAGGCAGGAGGGTGGAGGAGCTCAGGGCTGCCAGGCAGGTGGAGCTCAGTCCACACCTGCATCTGCTTCCCTGCTAACAGGGCTCACTGGGGCTGGCTGCATGAACAGCGGCTGCGCCCCTTACCCTCCCTCAGGGTGCTGCTGGTGCTTGGAGGAGCGGGGAGGCCTGTGGGGTGGAAAAGGGTGGCCTTGAGGTGGGAGGAATTGCCTCAGGCCATGGCAGAGAGGGCAAAGTAGGGGCTTGCCTCACCTTCCTCACCAGAAGCCGCTTTGCAGAGGCCTCTCCTCCCTGAGAAGAAGCCATGAAGCTGCCTTGAAAAAACACTAAAAGGTGAGTCGGTGTGGAAAGGGGGGAGGCCCAGCAGGGCCCAGGGAGGCCCTCGCTCCCAGCCTGGGGGTGAGGGAAGGGCTAGGGGGAGCTGTGCCACCCCCTGGTCAGGTCGCCTTGTACCCTCCAGGGTGGTTTGTTCTTGGCTGGTTTTGGTTTGCTCCAGTTGTTTGGGTTTTTTTTCCTCCCCTGCTTCCTGCCGCCTCCGTGGAGGCTTTGATTTGCACCAGGACACCCTGCTCTCCTCATGGCCAGTTGGTTTCCCTGTCCTGGCTGGAGATGGTTTGTTACCTGTTGTACGATGCCACAGTTGAAGTCGGTACATGCTGTGTTTTGTCCTCTTCACTGCGCTTTCTTCTACCGGCAAATAATTGTACTTTATAAAAAATAGATTATTAGACCATTGTGCTTGCTTCTCTGTCCTGGAAGACAGCAAGGTGACGGACAAAGGGGAGAGGCTGGGTGTGTTTTATGGTATTTTATCCCCTAGTTTCACATTTGTCTCAAAAAGCACTGCTAGTGAAGATAGCTCTGTCTACGCTGTGGCTCACGGGATTTATTCTTGCACTGTACTAAAGACTCTGCCTCCATCCTCACTCCTCTGCCAATTTTCACTACGAACTTGTTACTTAAACATGGGTGAAACAGAAGCATGGATAAATATAAAATACTGTGTTGAATAAATATAAAATACTGTGTTGCACGTAGATGAGATGTAAAAACGCTGTTGGGTATGTGTTGTTCTAGCTCTAAACTTAGCATGAGGGAAAGTTCTCATGAATCAACAGGTAATGCAAAATCTCATACCCCATCTTCTCATTCAAATTAACGAGACCTTTGTCATCACTTGGTATTGGCACTTACTGCTTTGAAATGAGATATGCAGTGGTTCGTGCAGTGCCTCTTCACAGCCAGTCCCTTCTGTAAAGATGATAAATCCCAAGTAAAGTGGAAAGGAAGTAAAAGAGAGATAAAAGAGCTTGTGCAAGGTCATGCAGAGGTCAATAATTAGCTGTTTAAATAAATTCCGGCAGCTCCAGAGTTTCTTACCGTGATCTGCGCATCACTGGCAGTGACGATGCAGCACGTCCAGAGTGGGTGTCAGTAATGCAGACTCTTCATCTAGATCTGGTGTCACAGACTTGGAAGAGTTCTCTCATGTAACCAAAACTATTTTTCGGAAATAATAGTTTTAGGGAAGAGCTACTTGAGCTGTGCATCTGTTGGCAAGCGTGGAAGGAAGAGAAGATGCTCGTAGTTGTGCGCGTCAGCATGTTTTTAAACTAATGGTCAGAAAGTGCAAGAGTTTGGAGAGTTACAACCAATAGCAATGTACAAGCAGGAAATATGCAGGGAAGCTTTCGGGCAAGGCAGACTTCTTAGAGGCCTTAATGAAAGCTGGAGCTGGATTATGGTAGCAGAGACAAACAAGAGGGAACAACTAAAGAGTTGAGGAAGTCCTGAGTATGATTCCGAGTTGTGGTAATTCACAGAATATGCATTTTGAGCTGTTTTCATCCCCTGATTGTTGATTTGAATCTAAGCAAGACAAAAGAATGAAAATAACTTTACCTCAGACACCTCAAAATGCAGAATGCTGACAGATTTGCCTCTTATTTACAGGTCTCCCTGTTACTGTCTCTTGTTTCCTCCCTTCCCATGCAGACATGTACAGAAAAGAATGTTAATTGGAGAATTTGTATTAATCCTTAGCTACAGAGTCACCTTGACTTTTTGAGAATTAAATGAAGATTTACACCTCCACATCTATCTAAATAATATTCGCTCTAGTCTTCTGTCTCTTCATTAAAACTTACTTTGTCAGTTCTTTTTAAAATTAGTCTTAGGAACTTGCCAATGCATTTTTCAGCTGTGGTATAAATATGACTGACTTTTAGTAGGAATAGTGTCTAGAGAAAGGCTACATAGGCGAGCCTAGAGCCAAAACCAGAATAAAGTCTTAATTGGCTGCTCTGTTAATGCATAACCAGATTCCTGAGCTCCAGTGATTTTTGTCACTACACCATGCTCACTTACATAGTTTTTAAATCCATCCCCAAATGCCTCATTCACACTATTTGACATTCCAAGTACCACTCCTCCCACCCATCTGTCTGACACATGAAATGCCAAATGCCTTTCTGTATTTGGGTCTTGGAAAAGTTGATGCAAAAAGAAATGCAAGGTGGCTCTTGCTGAAGTCCTATGCAAGCCCCTGGGTCGCTGTGCTGGAGAAGTAAAACATCTGGAGCTTGCCTTAGAGTCTAAAACTAATTTTGGTTTGGTGGGACATTGTAGAGAGGTTGGTGCTGGTCTCTTCTCACAGGGAATTAGGGACAGAACCAGGGGGAATGGTTTCAAGTTGCAGCAGGGCAGGTTTAGGCTGGACATTAGGAAGAAATTCTTCATGGAAAGAGTGGTCAGACACTGGAACAGGCTGCCTAGGGAGGGGGTTGAGTCGCCATCCCTGGATGTGTTCAAGTGTCGCTTAGATGTGGTGTTGGGTGATATGGTTTAGGGGTGAACTTGTAGTGTAGGGTCAGTGGTTGGACTTGATGGTCCCAAGGGTCTTTTCCAACCTGAATTGTTCTATGATTCTATAAACCAGTGCTGCTCTCTCTCTGGCAGATCTGGAAATCTTTCTGGAAGGAGACAGAGCTGGCAAACAGAGCTTGGTACAAAACCAAGCATGGTGTGGTCTACCTCTCTGGCTTGATCAGGTGACTTCATATCTACTCTGAGCAGTGATTCAAGATAGAAATGTACTTTGTCATTATTAAGAGTATGTTTATGGTTAATTTGTATAAGCAAGCATAAGGAAATAAGAAGATGCCAGACCTACTTGATCTCTATTGCCTTCGGATGAGGGTCATCATAAGAATTTGTCTCTCTGGGTACCCCAGGAATTACTTGACTCTAAGAAAAGTATGTGGAATTCTTTCATCAGAGCTTTGTCCGAAAGAAAGAGTCCACCAGAAAATTTTTCCACCTTGGTATGTTTTATTTTCAGACATTGAAAGAATAATAGGAAGAAATCAGATTGTGTCCCTTTCTAACTCTGAGGCGTGCTTTTACACTCTTTTTTTTTTTTATTATGGGTTGGATATGTTTTGTTCCAATACTTTTATCTTCCTTGGAAAATACAACCAAAGCTTTTTGTAGAAATCTGAAACTAAATTAAATAGCTTTATTCAATTGGCAAATAGTCAGTGGGCAGACCAATGCAGATGGCTCTTTTCACAGCCCTTGTTTGAGTGTGAGTGGTTCAGTTACTCCTAATCTTAGCTCCAGAGGCTCATCAGCAATTGGTTCAAGAGGATCAGAAATGGCAATGTTGAACGAATCCTTAAATCATCCATAGCTTTATTGCTAACTTCATATGGATTATGACATTAAATAAGACAAAGATTATCTTATGTTGATGCTTAAGTTCTGCCAGTCAGCATAAAAAATGCTGAAAGATAAATTTTTGAAGATGCTGTGTGACTAACCTAGAAATAGAAATATGATCTAGTAGGGGCAGGTTCTACATTTTTAATTTTGTATTGATTCTGTTTGTCAGTGCAAGTACTACTTAAGGCACAAACTATTCTTCTAGGGCCTTCAAGTTAATACACTTATTGTAGCCTCCTTATCCCGTTTAAATGAAGAGAATCAGATTGCTCTGGGTTGAACAGCTGCTTGAAGTCAATCTCTATGTCCACTGTTAAGGGAAACAATATTAGTGAAGGGAAGCAGAAGGCAGCATATCAAAATGATATCCTCGAAGCATTTTGTGCAGCTGTCTCAAAGGTTTGTGGGTTATTATGAAGCACAGAAGACATCTGGTCACATTTTTGTAATCTCATCAGTGTATACAGAGAAATCTTCTCTCTGTTTACCTCTACTTGTCAAGACCCACAACGAGTCTTATTTTTATTCGCTTATTTATCTTTTTACTATGTGAACATACTCACTGATTCTTAACTATCCAAATCGGCTTAATGTGTCGTTAAGTCACCAACTTCTCTCACTGTAACATCTGACTCTCTTCTGCTTATTTATAGCTCTTTCTTGAATCACTCTGTGAAGTAGGAGATGTGGGGATATTTTTATCCTGTGTTATGGGGCGTGTTGTCTTTCATCTCCAAGTGTCTACTCAAGAGCACTATTGTACTTTTGCTCAGTGTTAATGATGCTTCAGTTTGGTCTGTGGAAATACTTTACTTCTCTCTTGAAAGGAGGAGACTGAATTGACTTGTGCTGGCACTACTGCAGCTTCCCAAACCTCAGTGTGATGACCTGTTCCTGGTGCCCGCCTCCTACAAGTTAACGTGGGCTGCCCAGCCAAGTTCATCAGTTGCTGTGGAGTCCCAGTTAGACCAAGAACATGTTGCAGAGCCTAGTTTTGATGAACCAACACAGCAGACTTTATTTGCTGTGATTTGTCATCTTGACCTACTTTGATGTGGCCGTTTCTTTCCTAAGAAGTAATTAAAGCAGAAGCACAGCAAAATATTCCGGCTTTTGTTTTGCCCGGAGGACAACATATTCTATGCTGTTGTGACACTTAAACTATATTTCTTGATCCAAGGCTTTTCATTTAAATTGCCAACATATTGGACGACTAATTTCATTCACATGATCTTATTTCTGAAGACTGCATGAGCTATGCTGTTACACATGAGGAGTGGTTTGTTGCCTGCCTTTTGTTTCCTATTGTGCCAGAGGCCTGGATGAAGTATTTTCAGCTATGTTTTGTAACTAGTTAATTTTTTCTTTTCCTTCAGTCTTTCCTTCCACTTCTAGACTAACCCTAGACCTATATGTGGTATCCAGTCTGTGTCCTCTTCCACTGCTGCCAAGGAAGAAAGTGGTTCCTTTGGAGATTGTTTTTGGAGAATGTCCCCGTGTTTCAGGTCAGTTCTCACTAACCCTATTTGCTGTAGTCTGAGACTTGTCTGAGCAGGGACCAGTTTTCTTGCTGCCTAAACACTACATGTACAAAAGAAGATAAGTAATAGCTGTACCGTTATGTCCAGGTATTGGACCTTCCTCATGCTTTTTAAATTGCTAGGCTGTACCCGCAAAGTAAACCTGTGTCTTGTACAAAGCAAATTGCTCTCCCTTCCTATCCCAAACTCTGAACAGACAGGACTTCCCACATGTTGTGTATTTCTTAAATGAACAGAGAAGTTGGGTCTATTCATAGTAGAAGTTCCTCCTTAATGTAGGAGGCTCAGTATTGTTGCCCCTGAGCACTGCTAATAGAGCCTAAGTGGTAATGCACTGATTTGGGGGACTGGCCCCAGCTTGGCCCGGATGCTTCCAGGACATCAGTTACGTTTTCCCTGCAGGAGAGAGCAATCTCTGTTCGAGCAATCAGTGCAGCAGGAACAGCCAGGAACCTGCCACAGCTCAGTAAAAAGCATCAAGCTGATGATGCCCTGATACAGGCATAAGAGTGGGCTCAGTAGCCAGGATCTGCAAGGTCCTGCCAGATGTAACTCTGCCTTGCATCTCCCTTCAGCAACCTCTGGATCAGGCAACTGCATCCGGCCTGGCCTGGGACTCTGTGCCGCTCTTTTTGGCAACAGGCAGCTTCTCTGGGGTGGATACTAGAGGATAAGGATCTTGGCGAACAGGCTTAGTCTGCAGGAGGCAGATGGGAGTGGCTTGTTTGCCTGGGATGTGAGCGTCGGCGCTCAGTGGGTGAGTGGAATTGAGCGGCTGCTTGCAGAAGGAGGGATGTTCAGTCACAGCTCATGAGAAAAGCAGGAAGGCAACAAGTTGTGAAAGGAAGAGGAGCCTCCAAAACTCAAGATTTAACACCACTGCTTTTTCACTGTGTCCTGTCTGCTTTTACCAGGTGAATTGAGAGCATAGCCTTCCCACTTATGTTCCCTCATTGGCCCCCGACTCTGGCTGTAGTTCCTGGACCAAAGGTGGCAACTCTGCTGTGCCTGAAGTCTGGGATAATGGCTACAAAAGGCAGGTTGATGCCATGTGTATTGCTGTGCAGTGAGAGCAGGGATCCCCTTCAAGCTATGCATTGTTTAAATCATCTGGACTAACCCGATGCATCTCCTGGCTTCAAAGCAGCAGCATCAAAATGATTTTAGTGAGTCTTCTGAGTTGTAGGAATTGCAAGAAACAAATCCTGCTGTGTTGCCTGAATTACTGAGTTAGCTTGAGAAACTACTGAGATGAATTGAGAAACTGGAGGGAGAAAAGAAATCAAGCTTAAATAATGTTTCCCCTACTTGGATTTAGCCTCACAAGAGCTTGCAGCCTTAATTCTGGGAAGTTCTTTGAAAATGCTTGGTTTAGCATCTTCAAAAGCCAAAAAAAATTGGTGTTTTTTGCTTTAATACACCTCTTGTGCCTCAAGTATTGCAAGATCTAAAATCAAGCCAAGTTTATAGAGTGTATTTCTTGCAATCCTCTTGCACAAAGATTAATTTAAAACAACAACCAATAGTGAGCAACATGTCAGGTATTTAAATGAGAACTATGCTACCCCAGAAATCTCTCTTCTCCCAATGCATTGGCTCTGATGGCCCTGCAGCATAGAGATGTAATTTAAACAGCATCAGAGGTGGGGCCAGAGCAGGTGGCATGTTTTGATAAAGCAAAGTTCCAAACCCTCCCGTGGTGATCAGTTAATGCTATCCACAGTGCGAAGAACCATTTGCTCCAGTTCTTCAGTTCTCCAAGGGTGATGATGGCACCATCTGCAAATTACTTTGTTATTAAATGAAAAATAATGACCTGTGTCATCATGATGGGATTTTCTTTTTTTTTTTTAATTTGTCTATCTCTATGCCTTTACTTTTGTTGCAGAGGTGGAGTGCTGTAGTTTTGTGCCTGCTGTGGTGCTCTGTGGGGACTGGTGTCTGTTCTTGGCAGGAGGTATGCTGGAGCCAGCCCAAGTGAAGCTATTGATATTAATCTTAGGCCGTACGCATGTGTTGTCTCAAAGGTTTTCATGTCAGTGCTTGAAAACCATGTTATGCTGGAGGGATGCCATGTGCAATTCCCAAAAGAGCAACTAATGAATGTGCCAGTTCCTTCCTGAATTGGTGCAAGAGTATCTGTCCCACCTGAGTAAACAGAGCCCATGCTCCTACCGAACAAAAGTCTCTGGTCACATGTGGCTCTGACTATGGAAAGGGGTGTTTTTACCTGCTTGAATGGCAAATGGACCTGGTGTGGATGAATTTTGGGGAATGTTGGTTTCCGGATTCTAGTTACTTTATTTTTTCAAGGCCAACGCACCCTCACAACTCAATTGAGTTACATATTTGTCATTATGTGGTGGCAAGAAATTTCCCTTTCTAGCTTACCTGCAGCAAGAGTAGTGATGCATCAATGTGAGGTCCGAAATTGTATTGGAGTGCTTTTACTGGTACTAACCTAGAGATAAATTATATCTTTGCAGGACCTCAAATACAGCAACTTTAATCTTGTTATGATTTGATAAAACAGTCTGTTTCCCATTCTTTGAAATGGGTTTTTCCAGTTTTGTTCTTTGTTTTTCGACCCTGCTTTCTGCTTAGGCAACAGTTGGAACTTGACAGTAGAAGGGGACCTGTCCTGAAAAAGCAGAAGAGAGCAGGAAAAAAAAAAATGGATAGCAGCTCTATCGTTTTAAGAAAGCAGAGAATTGCATCCTTGCAAGAGGTGGCATACATGTGACTTTTGCCTACTGTTCCCAAAACTAAGCAAAGGACTACAAATTGTAAGAAGAGAGTATTTACTCAAGAACTAGTTAAATAGCGCACTGGAAAACCTGATAAAATTAACATCCCATTTTTCTGTTAAAAGGTTCAAGCTTTCCTTAAGAACAAAGGAAAATAACCTTTTAATTCCAGCTTTTGGTTGCCAAAGTGTTAATTTTTTTTTTCCTCAATGTGTCATATGCATGTTTTAAAAAGCAAAGCCTTAACAAGGTAACGTTGAACTATTTTTTTATGTCAACAAGGTCAGTATTTTTTTAATGCTAGTATGTCCTAGAGGTCACTTCTTGTGTTGATGCTATAAAAAACAAAACAAAAAACCCACCAAGTTTCACACATGGCCATTCTGACATCATCTGCGTACTGAAGTTGCCTGTTGGTCCTGGCCCACGGTCACAGGAGGAGAGCCAGGTGCTGGATACTTTTGGCTCCTTAATGGAGTGCTTCCCGTGGAGCCTGATGATGGATTTGATGCAGAGCATGAGAGATTCCCATACCGCTCCTATGTAAAAAGTTTCACAGACGTCAGATTGGGAATAGAGCTGCACTTTGTTCCCCTTGTGCTGTTCAGTCATCCAGTGTGTTTTTCTGGTTGAAGTGTTTTTAAGAGCTGTTGAGGGATTCTGTGGCCATGTTACGTAAAAGAGCTTTAAAGAGCAGTCTGTTTCTCCCGCTTCAACTTCCCCCCAACCCACACACACAAGCGCTGATTTTGTGGCCACAGTGATTCCCCTTTAGAAAGGGTTATTTAGTGATACAGTTAAAGCACAGGCAATACATTTTAAAGCTGTCTGGGGTAGTACCTGGCCTTTGCCAATCCCCTTTTCTCATCTCCTGTGTGTTCATTTCGCCTGTCCTGCTTAGAGCAAACTGTGTTACAATATATTTGGGGTATGAGGCATAATGCCAGGTTTCTAAGTGCTAAAGGCGAGTCCTGACCTGAAGGCATCCTTACCAAAAGAGTGTGTGTTGGCTCCATGCCCTGGTCATGTTTTTGCTGTGCTTGGTGTATTCTGAGAGGTGCCCTTGCAGTTTCAGTGGGATCTCGTAGTAGTCTCTTTTCAGCCCTGTGTGTTGCGCAAACGTAACAGATACTGTGAAGAAGGTGTTGCCTTCCCACGTGAGAGTTCTGCGCTTCAGGGGCTTGTGGGAAGAAGGATGTGCCATCAGTTCTGAGTGGTCCTGTCCTGTGGGGAATTGGATGTGAAGGCAGAGATGGTGTAATTCAGTGGCCACAACTGGGGAGCTCTGATTTGGTGTGTGAGTGCGTGCGTGTGTGTAGGCAGAATGGAATGACGTAGCTAAGTCATCACTCCCAGGAAAATGTGGCTACAGGATGACTTTTCATTTGGATGGAGATGTAGGCAGAGAGGCAGCATATGTGAAAATTTTACTTTTTTCCCCCCTTCTTATTTCTGGCATGTGAAGAGGGGAAGTCAGTATAAGAATGCCTGGGTGCCTGTAATTCCTGCTCTCTGATTTGATTTCTCTTTTAAAGGAAACACTTTTCCTGCTCTATAAAATGCCATCTAATGCACATATTTAAAGCAGTGACTAGGTAGTCCTCTGCAGTTTCTCATTTGATGTGCCCCATCAATTTACTGTCTAGCTTTCTCTCTCTGGTGTAGCCCAACACAAACACCCTGGTTCATGGGTTGTTTAAGCAATAGAGAGTGGCAAAATCCTTATCTTGGCTCCATTTTTTTTTTTTTATTATGCTTATGTTCTGGCAATGGACTTTGGGACCTTGCCCCTCCACAGTGTCCCACTCCAGTGTAATAGGAAGGACTTCTGATACAAATACAAAGTCTGCAAACTTAAAATGCACGTTCCGAACTGGAGGAGATTGCTTATATACTAATGGGAAGTGAACACCTGGTTTCTTGCTGCCTTGTTCATGCTGCTGTCTCAAGGACTTGCCATTCAAGCACCGGTGCTGTTTATGGGCTGTTGAGAGGTTTGGGACAATTGAATACTTAACTGGAGAAGGCCCTGAGCAACCTGGTGCTTTGACCAGGATGCTGGAGAAGATGATCTCCTAAACTATTGTGTGAGATCAAGACTGGATCTAGAGAGTGGGATCCTGCTGGGTGAGGCAAGCTCTGGCTGAAGCTGGCAGATGCAGAATGAAAGAGCAGAGGCCATTGGATAGGGAGGTCTGTGAGACTGGTCTGTTCCTCAAGGGTCTAATCAAGCAGGGAAGGACATCCATTGCGAATTTTGGTTCTGCAACTCCCATGCTGAGGGCTAAGGAAGTTGTACCTGCTGCTGGTGACTTCCCTTTAACTCACGGCCACCACCTCCTCTGCTCAAACACTGGCAAAATCTACTATACTGCTGACTTGTAGCACTTGCTCTTTTGTGACCTCTTTTTTCAGTGAATTAAATTGCTAGTTCCATCCTACAGTTTCAGAAATCATTTTAGTGTTATGGAGACAGTGATTCCATGTCTTAAAAATGACGCAGAGTTGTCCAGCCATCGTTAGGTTTAAAACCACCACTGCTAAATGACCTGTTGTGATTCTGGGCAATCGCGCCTTCCCAGAGTGCAGTGTTGTGTAAAACTGGGCGAAAGTGAAGTTCATCATCCTTTTAGTAATTCTGTTGGTGAACTCCATCTGCCTGCAGAGGTGTCTTCTGCTTATTAATCATTAGGTTATTAACCTTAACAGTATTTCTTGGTACTCAGTCTGCCTGAGGAAAATATGTCAGTGCATCTCGAACTCTAAAATCAGCAGAATTCCACAACCTACTGACATTTAGTGAGGAGATATCGTATTTTGAAGAGCAAGTAGAAAGTGTGTAAAAGTAATTGTGGCTGTAGAAGTCTTGGGTCTCTTGTGGTGAGCAATAATCCTTTTAATACTTGGCTCTTCTGCAGCCACGAGATTCATTCATTTAATCTGAAGCATCTTGAGGGAAATGAATTCAGGCAAGATCAGATCAATTATCACAAAAAAAAACCCCTTCCATTTCTCTGGGCAATCTGTGTGTGCTGTAATGTCAAGCTGTGCATGAGAATATGTTACCACAAAGGAAGGTAGTATGCTCTAATTAGCAGTCGCAAAAATGAAATACCAAGGTGTTATTTCGGTGACTAAGAGCCAGACATGTACAGATTGTGATACACGAATGCTACGTAGATGTGATGTTCTCAGAGATGCTTTTTCACAGGAGGATATTGCATACTATTAGGCACTCATGCGATTGTACTTTTTTTTTTTTTGGTAGAGTTTGTATAAATTAAGCTTGAAAGGGTTTTAAATGCAGTGCTATTTCTGTAGGTGTGTATCACAAGTACAGTTGGATGGGAACTTTCCAAGAACAACTTCCCCACCCACCCCCCCCACCCTCCCCAGGGAAGGGAGTTTGTTGGGAAATGTCAGTTATGTCAAAACCAAAATGTTTGAGGAAACCTGGCTGTTTGACAACCTATTGCTGACACATTTGTGAGTTTCTAAAAGAGAGCCCTTGGTTTCTTGCTGTCTTGATGTTGGGGAGCTGAAGGACTCACAGTTGAAGCACAGCCTCAGTGTGTGGGCTACTGAGAGGTTTGGGACCTCAGGCCTTCTGGGCTCTTTGATATTGGGTCTAGAAATTGAAAGCTCTGGGCCCTTCAGCCTCAGTGTGAGATGGCTGCTTCTAGTCTCTTGGCAGTGCCTCAGAAGCCCTCGTTCAAGGTTTTGTCCTTTTCTACGTAGGGTCCTGCTCATGACTTTCAAGGACTTTGTGTGAAGTCTCTCAGAGTAAGAAAACATGCAGAAAATCCTCCAGAGCTGGGAGCAATCAACTGTTCTGTTTCATTCAGGAGAAAAAAAAAAACAACAACTATTTTAGCTTCTCTGCTATTTTTTTCCTTTTTCCTCCTTCCACAATGTCCGAAGTTCTGGGTATTTCTAAATTTCTTGTTGTTCTAGTTTAGAACAAAGCCTTTCACAACAGAATTTCCCATAGGAAAGGAATCTCGAGTTGTTCCAGGCTGTGTACAATGTCTTTGGGTTTGGTCCCTATGGGGATGGCACTTGCAAGGGAGATAATAAGGCTTCAGCAGGCCACTAACTGGGCCTTTGCTTTTTAGGAACCCTGTCTGGATTCAGTGCTGAGATGAATTAGAAACATGAGTGTCCCTGCTTTTACTTAAGTCTCTCACAGAGCACACTGGAACAGTCATTAAAGCTGCCTCCTGTTACCATTTTTTATGTATTTCTTGATGCCTGTGCTAGACTCATTTAACTTCACTATTCTATCACAGGGATGTCTGATTTCTCTTGACTTTTTTTTTAACCATTTCTAGAATTAGAATTCATACAGGAAAAAAAAATAGAAACGCAGAACACACACTAAATCCTTTCATCACATTAGACCCTGTCTAGCTGATTTCCCATTGCCTGCCAGGTCTAGTACTTAATGATTTTAAATGTTGTTCTGGGCTGAGCTGACAGCAAACCTTTAGCTGAGGCTATTACGTGTAAGACACTGGGTAGCATCTCTTCTACAATGCAACTGAGCAGTTGTCTTCTCTGTCTCTGCAAGATATTTGCTCTCTGTTTTGTCTGGTTGCACGGATCTGGACTGCATTATTTATGCTGGGTTCACAGGCTGCTAAATGGAGCTGACATTTGGGAAGGAGGAGCAAAGAGGAAACTGCCTAGTCCACTTCAATTACCTACTGCTTCACTAAATCTTAAAAATTTTAAAACCAAACAGATTTCTCAACATTTGTTGTCAAGACTAACAATATAATTTTTCCAAACTACATATATTTTGTGTGTCAGAATATGGTAATATTTTGAAATACTGCTGCCCTGCTTTTATTTGGCCAGTAATCTTAAGGAGCAAATAGATAAAACATAGGTTGTATTCATTAAGAACTGTTTTTGCCAACTGATATTATGTATGAGATGTCTGAAAGGACTAATGATTATAATTCATCCCCTTTGAAGCCTTGGCTGACAAACTGTGTTTCAAGGGCTGCTAATCCTTGTAATCCAGAGGAAAAGTCAGAGCCACAGAACCAAAATTAGTTCATTAAACATTCATTTAGCCTGCAGTTGAAGTTCATAGTGCTAAAAAATAAGGTCCTCCTTACGTAAAAGTTTTTGAGTTGAAGACTCTGGAAGTATCTTTCTGATTTAGACCTCTGCATAAATCATTGAAGCTGTTTGGACAAAACCCATTGGGCTCCTACCTCTGTTGAGAAACCGTGGCAAAACATTGGTTTCCACAGGAAATATCCTAGTGTGGCATCTCAAAAGCAGGGTTGGCCGTCACAGGGAAGTGCTGGAGGGGAGTTTCTGGGGGGCAAATTCTTGACACGAGCAGGAAGGAACAACCACCCTGACTCCCCAGATAAGCTGGTACATCAAATAAGCTAGCACATGGGAGCCAGCTAACGTGTTTATTAAGCTTCTGATGGGTTTGGAGCAGACACACACACAAAAACCAGCAGAGAATCTGTGCTCAGCAAGGGGTTAAACACTAAAATAGATGCTGATAAGCTCTACTAATAGCTCTAAAGCATCAATGTCAGACATACTCAGCTGAGTGCAACAGGCTTCAAAATACAACCCCCCTGGAAGTCAGGTAGTAAGCACAGTTCATTTCTGACAGGCTTGCAAAATCCTTCTGCCCTGGGAAAAATGAGAAGGCTGCCAGCACAGTAGTTTCCTGGGAGGCTTCTATTGCTGCCAGCCACTTCTCCAGAGGCTAAACTTTCATCTAAATGGAACAACTAACTTTTCAGCCCATGCAAAAAAAGAATCCTTCTGAGCATGAATCTTGGCAACTGCTCAACAGCGTGCAAACGGGTTTCTAAATCTGCTGCAGTTCAGTAGCGAAATGAGTGGAGAGGTTTCAGCAGCCACTTGGGCAGGTTTACTTTGAAGAAGCATTCTACAAAGGCAACCCTATGAGCTATTCAAGTTGTTCTTTGGAGTTTTGGTTTTTTGCTGGTGTTTTATTTTCCTTTGGAAGCATACATGGAGTTTCTGCCACAACCTTAGCAGCAGTTGGACCTGGAAGGCTTGGTGTTGCCAGCCCAGTCCCTTTCCAGGCTTCTCTTCTGCATTTGAGAGGGAAGTATCTCTCCAGAAACAGGCCAAATGACCCTGTGGTTTCTAAGCAAGCAGGCTTAGGAAGTGTGGAGTATCTACTTATTGAGTGCAGACTTCAGAAAGGATTTAGAAATACTGACAGGTTTGGGAGCAGACCGCTCTCTGGCAGAAAGTGTGCTCTTCAGATCAAGAAGGGTTAGAGGCTGTGCAAGGGTGGATGCGTGACCCCCACCTGTGCTAGAGAAAAATGAGGAATCGTTTTTAATTACTGTGAATAAATCTCTGCTCCAAATGTTATACTGATTCATTGAGCACATGGAGCTGAGAAAATACTCTGGCATTAGTGAAATGTCATGTGTAGACAAAATGTCTATTGTGTGTCAGGAGCAGAAAATAAGTAAAATAGTAAAAATACTGCAATTTTGGAAAAAAAGGTGTGATCACACGATGCAACACCTGTTTAACTTTCCTCCCTTTATACTTGCTTTGTAAACTTTGCTGACAAAGAGGAACATGCATCGCTCCCTTTAAGTCCTTAAACCCACAAACACTTCTTCCGGATGACATGTGACTTCTGACTTTCTTCACAGCATGACTATCCTTTGTGGCACATTTTCCTATGTAACTGTGTGTCCACAACCCACCATCCCCCTTCTGTTCGTGATTACTTGCTGTGCTAACATACCAGCCTTTCATTTACATTTTTGCTAACTATTCTGCCCACCAGTAGGAGGATTAGAATAATTTATAATTTTTAAACCTGGTAGAGGTGTGTTTGACTTCTAGTCATCTATAATATGCATCAGAAGGGGATGAAATGAAACAGTTTTTCTACTCTGCAAACCCTCTGAAGCACTGGGAATAATAGGAATGAGCTCTTGCCAGGTGTGGATTGTTTAACTAGAACAAGGACATTATTGCATGGAACAAAAGATCTTAATATACAAGGTACTTCATTTTCTTCCATGTCAAAACCGGCAGGTGGGTGCTCGCCCTATGGTTATATCCCTTTGTCCTTTGTGTTTGTTATGGGGGCCTAACAAATAATTCAGCACTGTGTGTTGAGAGAGTGAGGAGGTTTTAAAGGACTCGGGCTTAGGAAGTGTACTTATTATTAGCATCTCTAGATTTGGTGTGGCAGGGCTCTATTTCTGAGGGGCTGTCTGTATGGGAAATTCAGTCACAGAATGTCAGGGGTTGGAAGGGACCTTAAAAGATCATCTAGTCCAGCCTGCCTGCCAAAATAGGATCGCCCCTCTCGCACTTGGCAGCGGCGCCTAAACATAAGGAAATACACGTTTACGGGTGAGGATGGCAGAGCACTGGAACAGGCTGCCCAGAGGGCTTGTGGGATCTCAGTCCCTGAAGACGTTCAAAACCTGCCTAGATGCGTTCCTGTGTGATCTGCTCTGGGTGATCCTGCTCTGGCAGGGGGGGTCAAACTAGATGACCTTCAGACAGCCCTTCCAACTCCTATCATTTTGTGACTTTTGAGCTGCCCTCCTCCAGGCCTTGCAAGCCAGCTCGGCTCTCCACCACAACCTTGTGAGCCTCTGAGCTGCACTACTGAATGGTACTGTTTTACAGCCGCAGGTCTTTGAATGCTGCCCTGTCCAGCCAAGTGATTTCATTAGAAAAATAATTTATAAAGAGATCATAATCTTTTGCATAACTTACCTCTGAGGCACACCATCCCTAAATGTTCACAGGCCAATTTAATGGTAGCACTTATTAAAGAAGCTGATAACTTGTGCTGTAAAACCTGACATAGAAACACAATATAATGGAACAGTGGTTATTAGTAGATCTTTTTTGAAAGATTTGTTAGAGAGAGGCTTTAAAAAAAAGATAATAATTTGCAGATACCTGAAAAATGTTTTTCCACGTTCAGCTCTTTGGTGCTTTGTTTATTTTAAACCGCACAAAAGTAGTATAGGCTTCCAGTCTGCTGCTGCTCCTGTAATAAGCCTGCTGAGTCATGATCTTCTGTTATTACTGATATAATAGAATCTATAATTGGTGTTTTGTAGGTAAGTGTGAGGAACTTATTAGCAAGGATAGGCTTTCTTTTCTCCTTCCCTTGCCAGCAAATTGCTCTAGATGTACTCTGTGAGGGAAATTAACAGATGTGATGGCACCAGCATAACACTTTGCTTTCTTCTTGTTTACCCTCCGGTATCAATCTCTGGTTCTTTAGAGGCAACGACCAGCCCATGAAATTTGTATTGCACAGTGTTAGGGGGAATCATGTAGTATGGAAGAG
Organism: Apaloderma vittatum; assembly: GCF_000703405.1. Classification (NCBI taxonomy): domain Eukaryota; kingdom Metazoa; phylum Chordata; class Aves; order Trogoniformes; family Trogonidae; genus Apaloderma; species Apaloderma vittatum. The sequence continues at coordinate 11,627 of NW_009720160.1, read as the reverse complement.
ATGATGATGTTGTATCGGAGCAAAGATGGAAGGAAGAACTTGCTCACAGGAAATCCTCTGCACTGTTGTGATAACTGATAGGTCATACTTAGTTTGTAACAAGCTTACTGCCTCTCATAATGCCCATCGTCTGACAGGTGAACAAAACGGGCACTAGGCACTCTTCATGTCATGCAGTATTTGTCATTCCATTTGGGAGTCAAAGACAGATGCGGCTATTGAACCTCAAAGGTATGTGGTTTTTTTGGGGGTTTTGATTTTTTAACTTGGGAAGGATGTGCAGTGTCACTTCACTTTTCCTCATGTTGTGTATTTGCTGCCTTGAATGTTTTATGTTGTCTTCCAGGTTGTGCTAATAACGCATTTGCAGTCATATGAGCAGTGGTTTTAAGTGAAGCCAGCTCCATGTGGCCAGGAAATGCTTTTCTGTAGATCAAGTTGGAAAAGCAGATGCTTGAGAAATATAGGCTTTTCTACAGATCCCTCATAGCTCTGGGACCTTTGAACCAAGAATATAATGGGCACTGCTGCCATTTTGCATGGCTGGACGTAAATAGAAAGGAAATCAAATCCTAGTTGTGAGGTGTCCCTGCTCATGGCAAAGATTCCTTCCAGCCTAAGGCATTCTATGATTCTATGAAATCGGCACAAATGGCCCTGGAAGACATATCTCCTGGGTCCCATTCATGTGCTTGGAGAGTTCTCTTTAGTCTTCATCTCTAGAAATGTGAGAAAAAGACACTCCTGCCATAAATCTAGTTAAAGCTGAAAATGTTGAGCCGATATCAAGTCAACTATCATATACTTAATTTCCAAAAATTAACCATCAAGTATTTGCATCTTCTGATATTAATCCTTAAAGCACTCAAAAAGTAATAATGACTGACAAGACACATACAAGGAGCCTTTCCTTCGTTCTAGTGTCTTTTGACAGTTATTTTTGATTCGTTGGTTGCCAGTATGCGTTCTGTGCCTCAGCCAGGGTGCAACTCACATGGCCTTGCCAGATGAGACCTTAATAGTCAAGATAAAGATATGGACAAGGGCGAGTATTAAGTGTGCTGGATATGAGACAACAGTAGGTTATGCTTAATGGCGGGGAGTAAAGATTAGGGGAGATTTACAGATGGGTTAATCTTGTTTAATATTTCTACTAATAGCATGGGTAGGTGGGAGTACACATATAAAATTGATCTAAAATTTAGGAGATCAAAATATGCAGTAAAAGATAACTCCAAGGACCGAACTAACAAAGTGAGCAGAAATTCCAGTGCCTGAAGGCAAGTCTGTGCCGTTAGGGTCTAGTGATAATAGTTCCTTATATACTGTGAGAGCTCTGCTCTTGAAAAAGAACAAGAATCAAGGCATTAATGTATTCATTGATCAGAAGATGACTGTCACAGAGAGATGAATGTGAACTTAAAACGTCAGGCAATATTCTTCCACTGGAGATGGGTCTATCTATGCACAAAATCCCGAGTTAGCTTCATCTTAAACAGTGTGAACAATTCTAGTTATTTTCAGAAACAATTCATTTGCACTGGAAAAGGTACAGAAAAAAGACCACTAGGGCACTAGGGGAGACTAAGCAGACTTAGCTGGCTTTGGCAAAATAATTGTTCTCTAAGTATGCACTGTGAGGTGGCATCAGAGCCTGAGTACAGGACCAGTTCCATAAACACAAATAAGCAGATCTGATGACTGATCATAGAATTGTTTAGATTGGAAAAGACCTTTAAGATCATGTCTAGAACTTACAAGAAAAACCTGGAAGTAACAGTAGAGTAGGTATAGTAACACTAAAAACTGTGAGAGAAAGCCTGATCAGTCTGAGAAAAGGTTTAGTGATGGGACCAGATGCTGTAGTCCATACTTCTAATCTTGACATTATTAAAGGCCAAGGGAAGCTCATGGGGGTTATTTTTAAGTGATTTGAAACTACCGAGTTGTCAGGTAGTCAGTCCTGTAAGCCCTTAGGTTCATGAGAAGTCTTTGGTAAAGTTCTGTGCTTTGGAGTAAAGGCAGAATTGCTCTTAATCAGATTGCCTTTGGCTGTCACCAAAGACCTGCATGCTCAGATCTTAATCTAAAATCCGATTGCACGGGGAATAATAGTTGGATCATCTTCTAAAGTCAGTTGGTATAATTCCTCTGGTTTCGGTGGAGTTATGCTGAATTCCAACAGCCCAGTAGTTTAAAGTAATGGGAATTAATGAATGTTATATTAAGTCAAAGAAAATAATATAGCTGGGGTTCCCAGTGCTATTTGGAGGATTATAGTAAAGAGTATATATTTTTTTTTTAAGTACCTATCAACCTCTAGTTATAGAACTTTATGATATATGGAGACTGCTTGAAGCCTAGCAGTCTACAGAGACCTTTGAAAGTCTGGCATTTTAAGTTGTCTTACTTGTTCTAGGAGACTGCTGACAAGGAGTCACAGCATCACAGGAGTCTAGAAAAGAAAGCAATAAACAAGGTGGGGAAGTCACAGATCACATCTAACTTCAGACTTGAAGTTATGAATCCCCTGTGTTCCTGAAAACCAATCATAATAAGTTTTGGAAGAGATAATCTTTAGTAGCTCATAACATAGATCTAATGTCTTCAGATTTTAAGATCATCATAGATTTGAAAAGAACTTCCAAATCTGCAGAAAGTCATCTATGGAAAAACAAACCTAGGAGAATTGAGTCTCAGCTAAAGTGTCCGGGTTTAACACAAACCCAGAATCGCACCAAATCACAGTGACACTTCAAAGATAATTAAAAGCAGCCTTGCTATGATGTTGGCCAGCTCCCTCAGCGCTCGAGAGTGCGTTACATCAGGTCCCATGGACTCATATAAGTCCTCTCTGTTCAAATATTCCCTAGCCACCTTCCCCACTGCTGAGCATAAGTCCGCATCTCAGCAGTAAAAAATAAAAATAACAATTAAAATATGAAGGAAAGCAAAACTAAGCTGTTGTCCTTGCAGTGAGCTGACCTGGCAGAGGTCTGTCACTGTGCTGAATGCTTGCGGGTGTGTTGCACAGGAGTAGGCAGGAAGCCAGAGCTCTCTTGCATGAGGAAATTTCCCGGTACAAACCACAATCATGGGTTTCTTAGTGCCTGTACATTTGACAGTATTCTGTGAGGAAATTAAAAAAGAACTTATCAGTTGAGACATAAATGTTGATGAGTAAGGGAATGGAACAACAGAGAAGCAAAATACTGAATGGAAATTCTCACTTTTTTTTTTAATCAGTTTAAATATATATATATATATATGTAGTCAACAGGCTCCCTGCCATAATTGTAGATTACCCTTACATCAACAGTGCATGTTTTCTTTCAGGAGAATCTTTCCATGCTGCTTTATAATTTCTAATATATCTCATTGTTTTAATTTGTTATACCTGGAGATAAAATGCAGTTCTCTTAAACTTTGTTACAGCTGCCTGTTGTAGGCAACCCATTGAGCATGGTAGCTGCAGCCTCACAGCTTGCCAGACTTTGACCTGATGTGTTTTGGTTTTTTTCCTCTCCAACTTCTGCTTCTTTCTAAATCACATTTCAATGCTGGGGTCTCTACATGTCTGCATTGTTTGATTCAGTGTGTGTTTGGGTTTTTTTGATCAATATTCAAAACAATGCTGTCAGATTGCTGACTTGCGTACCTCGTAACAGCAGTGGATGGACAACAAGGGTCTCTGAAAAGGAAAATAAATTTATTTAACTTTTATAGGATTGGGAGAGTGACTCTTGGTATGACTCACCAGTTGTTTTAACTGTGAATTCTGACACACTGTAGTGTAGCAGAGAAAAGTAATGACAGAAACAGCAAAAAAAATCCCTAGCAGTGATACCTAAGGCTCTGTATGGTGATTCACAGCATCTGGAGTTCACCCCTCCTGCAGTGAGACCAAGAGGTGGTTACTTCTGGAAGCCCGAGGCCCCAGTAAATCAGTATCTGCTACTTATTTTCTCCCCTGATTTTTATGGATGGACATTTCGGTGTGGCCAGGCTGCTCTTGGGCTCTGAACCTGAGGGTACTCAAAACACTTTTTGTGATGCTTTTTGAGTGGATGTGGGGACACCTACCTCAGCAGGTGAGGAGGTAATTTTGGGGCTGCTGTCTGGAACTTAGGACTGCCGAAGCACAAGACTCTCAGCTAGCTTCTGTTACACACCTTTGTCCTCTGAGGACCATCAGTTGGGCTTTGGCCCACAGGCAGACAAAAGTAAACAGTGCAACCCAGTTCACTGATAATAATAATGGAGAGTAAAAGGGATAAAAGACAGAAAAAAACCCTCTACCTCCAGTTTAGATGTTAGTGCCTTTCTGTTAGGTATGGGAATGGATACATGGCAAGGATTATCTTGGAGAAGGTTATGTACAATTTGTTGTACCACAGCATCCTACAAAGTTAACACATACAGTCCATTTATCTTCCATGAGAGAAGCCCTTGTCCGATTCTTTCCTGACTGTAAGGGTTTGTATCCTGATGTCTTCTCATCTAAGTGCTATTTTGTTGTTTTCATCCTTTGCTATCTTAGTCGTGCAAGCTCTTTATCTACTTTTAATCTTGCAATAATCTGAAACTGGGTAACACTTGCAGAAGGGCTAAGCAGAGACCACTGCCCTGACTTCTTTTGGATGCGTGACGGCTCCGTACTGCTCCTGTTGGCCCTGCCAGCCCCTTTCAGAGTGTGCCCTCAGACCCTTTGCACACTGCTCAGACCTCTCCGGGGAGCAGCAGTGTCCTTTTGTGGTTTTTCTTTTGCACCTTCGGGCTTGTAGCTCGTTGCTCTACCAGCATAAGCCATCAGGATAACTTTAGGCTTCCTGTGGAAATGAATGGATACAAATTAATGGTCACTGACATTTTGCTCCAAAAGCCTGTAATCTCTAGTTCTACAGTATAGAATGTATTTGTTACCTTGACTTTTCATGCAGTATTTCAATAGACTCTTTATTGTCGTTCCAGAATTAATACAACTGACTTCTACAAACTAAACAATCACTGTCATTGAGATGTTTCCAATTCTTTAATAACCAGTTTGTGAGCTGTGTTCATTGTAATGCGATGCTGCAGGCAAATAGGAAGCAGCTTGGTGGTTTGACCACAGCAACAATTAGATCTGAAGTGACTTTCTGCTATAGGTGGTCACTTCATTAAGTATTTATGAAACTGAACTGTTTCTGTTAATAAAATACAATTGTAGCTTCTCAGGGAAAGACTGGTGCATAAGTGCTTTGCTTCCTATGTGATAGAATGCCCTCACTGACTGGTGATGTCTCTGACAAAGAGAATAAAACAGGAAGAAATAAGAAATGATAGAAGGAGAGCTTTGAGCTCAGTGATGCCTCTTATGAGCAGAACAAGCAATAATTGCCACTCCAGTATTTCAACCTATGCCCAGTTGCAATCCCATGAGCTAACAGTGTCTGCTACTTCAGCAGCTGGGCTCCTACTGGTTCTGTGAACCCAGCTGCAGCCTGGGCCTGTGTTCTTGTGTGAGGAGGTCCATAGAGTGGCCACTGGCCAGCATCGTGTGCTCGTGAAATCATGCATGTCGCTACAGCCTGGTCCTGGAAGTCGTAGACACCATTTAATGGGCAAGGCCCAGGATTCCTGTTAGAATTCCAGTAGTTATACACTGCTGGCAAAGGGACAAGAATGCATGTAACAAATCAAACTACTTTTGGATTGATACCAGGATGTTGAGGTCACTTCATATGTTGCATTTAGTGTTTAACAAATGGTTTTTTCACATGAACGTAAGCAATAGAAGGGACCTAAAGACTCAGGCTATTGGCAGGCCCCACATTATGATGAGGTATGACAGTCATGGGAGTGAGAGCAGCCAAGGGGCACAAGTCACAGTTGATGGCTTTAAATAGAGACCGGTAGAGAAAGAAATGGAGTCATGGAGCGACTGGTTCACAAAGACTTGGACAACTGGGACTTTCCTTAGTGGAAGAATTTCCCTGTTTCCCTGGACTAATTAAAAGCTCTGCTGCCTAACCCGGAGGAAGAGACAATGTCTTTTTCTTTCTTCAAAGGCTGAGTTTCTCTGTGTCAATTTTTTTGAATAGCGTCTGGCTGAGAGCCTGCAGTAGTTCTAGCAGTCAGTGCTCGGGCTCTCAGGAAGCAAGACTAGTTTACACAAAACCACAACGGCATGAGCTTGTTTTAACTCAAATGAGCTCCAACAAAGCAATAGTATATACCAACAGCTTCCACCTTCCTGCTGCTTCTACAAAGAAAAAACAGATGAGTGTGTAGTTGTGTGATCAACAGGCATAGTGGGCCCTAATCAGGTAGGGATGTCTGTGCTGAGCTCAAGGCACTCAATAGGCCTTTTGACTTAAAAGCGACTATTGCACAACTACATGCTTGCCCAGCTGGGGAGCTGGGTGGCTTTAACTTTTTCACTGTAAGCTGTAGGAGTGTCTTTCCTTCACCTGAATGGGAGAAGGGTCAGGCATCACTTTAGTCTTCTTACTCAATGGCAGTGTAACCACACAGTCAGGAGGAAACAAGAAGAAACAGCACATGCACAAAAAAACTTGACAACCCAACTGGTTACAGCTGTAAAGCACCAGGTGGATACATCTATCCTTTTGTGGAATTTATAGAGCCAAAAATGGACTTCACAGGGCAGAAAGTCATAGTTCATCAGGATAATTTCAGGAAAAAGAGGAAAAGAGCAGTACCCAAAAATGAAAATTGGACTCAATAGTAATACATTTGTTTGGTCCTGAAATTATATTATTTGATAAATATTTCCAACATTCCTTGAAATGCCAAAGCTATAAAAAGTACTGAATGCAAAGCAGAGGTTTTTAAAGTCATTAAATATTTTCTTCCTGAAATAAGCAAGTAAACAAAATGAGAATTCAACCTGCATTGCATTTTCTCCTTATAGCTTTAGGTAAATACAGCCAGAAGTTCAGTCCTCCATTTATTTGCAAACACTGCATAATAAACATAACTGTATTGCTGTTAAGAATAATAATGCGATGCTAATGATTCTGTAAAGCAAGAAGGGAATAAAAGAACCATCTAAAGGAGAGGGACTAGTAATTAGGCAAAGCAGGGAGATGAAAAGGTAGATAAGGGCCTAAGAATATTACACAGTAAAGGTGATTAAGAATAAAGGAATAGAAACTACATTATATACTAGAACAGAAAAAAATGGAAAGTGCTGACAAGGACGAGCCATGAAGGATAAGCCTAAGCTGCAAGTGTTAAATACTTGACATGTTCACCTGGTCAGGCAATCTGCTGTTTTCAAAATAAATGGGGTGAGATTTTTGCATTATAGCCAAGAACATGGACTGCAAATAAAAACATGGCAAGTATGAAAGTTTTGCTTTGCATATTCGGTGTAGAGCCCCTTTGCTGTCCTGACAAGTCTTCAGCTCTCACCGCTCCTTCCTCCCACCTCCCTTTTGCGTTACAGTCTCGCAGGAGCTCCACTATCTGCTGTTCACTGATGCTCAGCCGTGGTTTCTCATTCGTGGCCCATTTCCTGCAGTGCAGTTGGCCAAGAAGGTTTCCATCTCCTCTTGGATGGACTCCCAGTAAATGGAAATTTAAGGGATGCCACCTGGATCAACACATCTAGACTAAAAATACAAGACTTTTGCATATGTGTGAGAGCCTGGTTCTCAAGCTGACAATTGCAAGACGTTAGCAGTTCCAGTGGATCAGCACAGGGTTGCTAACAGGCAGTGACCCAGTAGATTACCTAAATTAATCATGGTTTTAAGTGAATGAATACTTCCCGTTGTAACACTTTCTCTATTGCCTTTGGAATTATCTTGCTTCTGTTTACTAGGCCTATAACTGGGAGAATACAAATACAGATATTGTAGAGATGGTAATGGGGGAGGAAAAAAAAGATGCTGGTATTTTATAGGGGAGGAAAGAGCTGCTCAAAGCACTCAAACTTTTTAAAAAGTGCTATTAATTCATTTTATTAGTAACTATAAAATAAAATGTTCTAAAAGTTTAGTTTTAATGTTTTTTGTGGTCAGCAATAAAAATTGGATTACTTCTTCCCTTTGCAAGTAGTGAGACTGGGACGCTACATTTAGTAATGCTATGTCTGCCAACTGAGAACAAGTACGCTTCACTGTGATCAGTTGCTACAAAGGTGTTGCTGAGGAGCAACAGTTTTGGTATTGCCAGTGAATGCCTCTGATTGAAGGAAGTTTTAATCAGAAGTTACATCTTGAAAGGAACGGTAAAACAGCAGAAATTTAGCTTTTTCCCAGGAAAAGCTCTGACTCAGCTGCCAGGAGCGGTGATGGGAAGCTCAGACCCCTCAGGTGCATTGCTTTTGCGTGCAGGTACAGGGATTGCCAGATCTTTGTCCCGAGGAAGGAGTGTCTGTGCAAGCAGAGTGACATCCAGATGTTATCACTTACACAGAGGTGCAGAGAGCAAACAAAATACGATGTAGAGCCATGCAGTGGCACTGTTTCATGTGAGAAAAGTCTCTTATTTGCTAGTGCCAGTGGCTCATCTTCTCTCAGTCTTGATTCCTCTCCCCCAGTCTGCTATACGTGCTGTCCAATATTTTGGCAGTAAAACGATGTTGACCAGTCACCTTTTTAAATAACAATCATCTCTGAGTATCCTGAATACCCCAATAGGGAGCAATTAAATAGCTGTAAGCACTCGCATGAAGGGGTCCCTGTGAAATATCAAATAAAATGTCAAAACATTAGACCTTGTGACAGTGCTAGTTGCTTTGGGAGGTGCATGCAGCAGCACACTTATTTTGCACCTGTGAAGCAGTTGAGGGCACTGTGATATTTGAGGGTGAAGCAGTAGATATTTTTAAATTGTACTTTTCCACAACTGAATGAGTACTTTCCCATTCAACAGTGCAAACCTGACTTTTGTTTAAGATTAATGTCAAGGATACTTCTGTGTGTTTTAATACTACTTCATTTTAGCTCAATCGACCAACTGTTATTATTATTACTTTAATGCTTCTAGCCAAACGTCACCTGTACTCTTTAAGCATGTCATGGGAATGAAAATTTAGTTGATTTAGTGATTAACTGACTTGATTTAATTTTCTTAGGCAAATAACATTATATGCTAATGTAAGGTAATTTATTTCTTTTTAATCTCTTGGAAGCCTATATGCTGCAATCAGATTCTTTAAATATTTACTGAAGCACTTGGATGTAATAAATCTGATAGAATTATTCTTGAGAGATGTGATGCTAATGCCAACATAAGGTCCTTCTGTGAGAATTTGTAGAAAAAATGGGGAAAATATTCCTGCTATGATAGAGGTGCAGGTAAAATGATTCCTGAGGTGTTCCCATGCTCTTGTCCAACACAACAGAAAAGTGTGTGTCTCCAATCAAGTACTGTGTATTTGAGTTTTATTGCATACTGCTGCATTTTATTCCTATTAGCATTTATAAAGAAAATGAAATATTCACTGCTTTAGTACATGCAGGCCTTAGGAATCTCATAAAAATTCTCTGTTGTTTCAGTTCTTTACTAAACTATTCTACAAAACTGCTGTAAAGATCCATAAAGTTTCTGATTGTATCAGTCTGTCTGTCTTTTATAGTGCCTCAAACATAGCTGTTGGAAACTGCTTGTTAACATGGAGTTGTGCATTCCTTGGACGTGTCCTGGCATAGAGGTTGTATTACAGTTGGCTTCACTTAGAGCTCGAGCCCCTGTTTTGAGCAAAACTGTAGTAGATTCTAGGCGAGATCTAGACATGAAGAGTGAGCTACTGAAGGTTGTAGCAGCTGCTGGATGATGAGCTGTTCTAGAACTCAGACCATTTCAAGTAGGTACTTGTGTGAGCATCAAGCCTGTTTAAAATGCCTGTCCAATTCTGTGGGGTGAATGCTTGAAAATTTGACTCTACGTCTGTAGACAGTTCATAGAACATTTTCACAGTTACTAGGTGATATTAATATTTTGCAAGGACAGTATTCTCAGATGTAGCGAAACTTGTATGAATGTATTTAATGACTCAGGTCAGGAGTAGGACTGGAGATGAGATCCGTTACAATCCAGACATCATATTCTCCCATAGATATTAACAATATTTAGAAGAATTCACAAAGGGAATAGTTACTAAACTCTTCAGATATTTTCATCATTTGCCAAATGCAGGACAAACCAGTGAACACCAGCAAGATGTGAGACATCCTTAACTGCTGATGAAGTACTGATACGAACAACACTATAGTAGTATAATAATAATGTAATAATAGAATATTATAATATCACATATTGAATATTATAATAATACATAATGTATATTGTAATATATTTTGTATGTAATATTGTAACAGTAATAGTGCAGTAAAGTCCTTACAAGACAGTCTTCTAAGCTGTTTGTGGTCTGTGCCATCAGACTGACAACTAATATTGTGAGCATTGGACACCACTTTCTTGCACTTGCAAAAATATGTTCTGTAATTTGTACTCCTGATACTCAGAATTTGTTCTGTGACAGCTATAAGCCCATGTGCATTGCTTACAGCTTAGAACTGTAACGGTATCTTATTGGTATTTAGATCCCATTTTAAAGCATCAAGGTTCTTCACATTATTTACAGTACATATACCTCTACAGCTTCATCCAATCATGTGCAGCCATAACTGGGTGTACTGTAGAAACAAAACCTGGTTTCACATATGTGTGCAGGGAAATTAGACATGTAGCTGCCTATTTTGGGGGCCTGACAGCCAATTCACACTAGCAGATCTTTATAGCTGCCATGTATCCTATTATTCTTGGATGTGGCTTATTTTTAATTTCATCTGAGCCAAGCCAGGCAGATTTTGGGCAAGTGTAGCCTGTGTTCAGATTTGGAAAATCTTTGCCAGAAGCAGAAGATAGAACAACCTTCTGCATGCAAAGTCCTGGGAAGACATGAGCTTGGTTGGCCTGGATGAGAATTTAGAATATGGCAATGAACATCTGTCGGATGTCAGAGCTCGGATGAGGGACAGCAGAGATGACGAAATCAATAGTCATGTCAGCGTAAGTAGAAGAGTTGGGACTTGGGAAGGGCTTGTAGCCTGAGGTAGGGAGTGGGGAGTCTGGCTGGGTAGAGATGGAGCTGTAAAGAGTGAAGAAATTAAGATGAAGGGATGGTATGGTGGGTGTAAAGCCAGATGGGAAGAGGAAGAGGTGGGGCTGTCCACTTGGGAGGAATATAAGACTGTTGTCAGAGGCTGTAGGGAGGCAACTAGGAAAGCTAAGGCCTCCTCGGAATTAAACCTTGCAAGGAAGGTCAGGGACAACAGAAAGAGCTTCTTCAAATACATTGCAGACAAAACTAACACTAGAGGCAATGCAGGCCCTCTGGTGAATGAGGGAGTGCCCTGGTAGCAGCGGACACGGAGAAGGCAGAGTTACCGAATGCCTTTTTGCCTCTGTCTATACCGCTGCAGACTGTCTTCAGGAGCCCCAGACCCCTGAGGCCCCAGAGGAAGTCAGGATAAAGGAGGAGTTTTCCTCGGTTAATGAGGGCTGGGTTAGGGATCAGTTAGGCAATCTGGGCAGCCATAAATCCGTGGGCCCTCATGGGATGCACCCGCGGGAGCTGAGGAACTGGCGGAAGTCGTTGCTAGGCCACT
>NW_009720159.1:0-8012 GCF_000703405.1 Apaloderma vittatum | reverse complement strand
AGCCTAGGCCATTCTGTGATTCTATGATTACTGTAAATAGACAAACTACTTCTGCTCCACATTTCCACAAAGAGTCATGCTCATAGTTAAAAAGACTTCCAACATAAAATTAGTAATGACAGTACTCAGCATTTCTAAATGCCTGTTGTGGCTAGGTAAGGGGTTTTTTTTGGTAATTTTTCAATTTTGATCTGATATCAGATTACTGAGATGGATCAGTCAGGTGTAGTGCTGTATTATGCTATTTCTTTGGCTGTAGCAAGTAGGAAGCCATTTAACTAATCACAGAATCACAGAATGTTAGGGGTTGGAAAGGACCTCTGAATATCATGTATTCCAACCTCCCTGCCAGAGCAGGATCATCTAGAGGAGGTCACACAGGAAAATGTCCAGGAGGGTTTTGAAAGCCTCCGGAGGCAGAGACTCCACAACTTCTCCAGGCAGCCTGTGCCAGTGCTCTCTAATGTCCTTTCTATCTTCAGAATAAGTAGACCTCAGCTCCTGCTGTTGTGTTTATGTGGATATGTAATTACAGCACACTTCTTGAAGGTTTCTAAATGCACTTCAAAACGCAGAGAGTGTCCTTGTAAGAGATGTTCTCCATCTGCATGTGGCTGTGTCAAGAATTGCAGTATATAATAACACAGGTACACCACAAATGCCTTTTGAAAAGAATACTAATGATTTTGAAGCAGTGTTTAAATACCTGGTGTCTCAACAGCTCATGTTGCCATGATCTGTTGTTTGTGGCATGTCAACAAAACATGAGAAAGCACAAAAATCTTCCAGTTAAGGGGGAGTCAGTTGATTATACAATTTTTTATAATACTGTTCCATATTCTTTGTTTTCATGAGTGTCTGTTGTACACAAAATGTAGATCAAATGCAGATAATCGAAAAGTCTCTTCTGGCTAGTTCTGAACTGGACTCAGCCTAGATTAGACTTCCTTTGTATTCTTGTAGTAGGTCTACTCTCTGAGCAACTATATAAAACGTTGAACACATCCCTGCTCAGCCTTTCAGAATTTTCTATTGTGGGATTTTAAACAGCAACATAATAACCCTATCTGCAAGGATATCATATCCACTTTCATTAGCCTGGCTTTCACTGAGAAATCTGACTCTAAAGAATGCGTCAAAATCCCTGCTGTGAAATATGCCGTCAAAAAAAGCTCTATAATTTCTTATTCTTTCTAAAATCAAAATTATCTGACGCTCTGATTTTTCCTTCATTTTCTAGCTGTAGTCTTGGTGATTTTATAAGTCCTATGTAAAAATAACATATCATGCTTTGGACAGATGAACACAGATTGTCTCTATTATTCACCATCCTTTGTAGTCTTCATTAGCATACACTGAGTCACCAGCTTTCTAAATAAACAGAAAATATACATTAGATATACATTTTTTCACTTGACTTATTTCATGATGCAGGAAGTACTTAAGCTGTGTTTCAGCGCTTTCCCATGTGACAACTGAATGCGCCAACTAATAGTGGCAAATTACAGCCAGAAACCTGTGCCTGAATGAGCTTGTCAGGGCAATGAGACTTTTCTGCTTATTATTTTGACAAAATACAAGTGAGAGAGAGAAGGTGTGAGCAGCTATAAAACTCTCAGTCCTTTATCAGGGCTACATATATATGTGTGTGAAAATACATTAAGAATTTAAACTAAAAAAAACCCCTTAAAATTTAATGGATAAAATATTAAGAAAAAAATGCCAGTTTTGTAGTACTTGAAAATTACAACATCAGTCATTTAGTAGTTATTACAACAGGTTGGAATATCTCTTAGTACAAACCACCCTGCTCCCTTACTCCACTTTTGTTAGTAGTATCACAAAGACATGACAAGTCAAAAAGAGGGCTTGAAGATCTGGAAACTGATGGTAGGGCTCACTGAAAGAAAGAATCCAGAGAGACTTTGCCTGCTTTTCAAGAATAGCACAACTGTCCTAGACCCTACCTGGACATGACAGTTGGGAAAGGTTAGACTATGCCTTACAGCTGCTTATTTATCCACAAGCTCACACACAAAATATATTGACATCAGTGTTTTTAAGGTCTGAGGGGATTTCCAGCTTGGAAAATGCACTGAGTATTTATTGCATTGCTGTTGAGTATTATGGCAATTATATAATAGACAATGCACATACTCAGAGATGAAGTAGAATAAATGCAATAATAAAAGAGAGAAAAACCAATCATAAGGTAGAAACATTCCCTGTTTTGCCATGAACTCTCTTTCCCCAATCATTCTTCTAACTTTACCCAAAGTCAAACCACTTGAGGGCAGCTTGTTTGGCAGCTGGCTGAGCTGCCGTACAGTCATGAGAGTACCTCACCCACAGATGCCTGTGCCTGCTTGGCAGTGGCCATGCTTTGGAGCATTTCTCCTAGTGTCTGCAGCAAGAGGACACACTGCAACAAAGACTGACTCTTCCCCCATAGGCTTGGTGTTTAATTCAGCCGTGCCACAGTCATTCTTTTTATACTGGAGGGGTGCTCACAGCATTCATAGGGTTAGTTAAAATGGTAATCAGTTTAGAAGTACTAATATAGCATCAGTGTATTGTGGAAACAATAAAAACAATGTTTCCTACTCAGTAGGAATAAATGCTTTCTTAATTTATTTTGGTCCTCCAAATGAATGGAGGAATAATTTCTTCCTCCCAGTCAGAATAGCTGGTATGGATAATTGTTATACGGGTTAAGGATAAGAACAGGACATAGCGACATCCAGTCACCTGCCATAAGCTAAACACTACTAGCTGACTTGACTGTGGGCAGTGCCCTTCGAGGGCAATTAATGACTCAGCTGAGAGCTGAAAACTCAATCTTTCATTTAAATCAAATCAGTATATATATCTACATATGTATATACAGTATATATGTATGTGTATATAATAATACACAGTTAGAGGAAACTTCTATTTCCTTTGTAGTTGTATGCATCGCTGTGTTCAAGAGATTGCTGTAGTAGTGGGAGAACCTTCTGGGAAGGCTTCCAAAGCGGCTGCCACTTTGATTATGTGGCATTAGGTAGTACTGCAGGTCTGCCTTAGGTCAGGTCTATCAGTGGACAACTATGTCTTTTCATGGTGCCTTTTACTGCCTTTCTTCCACGTTCAGATATGGATACAAAGCAGTGAATCATGGTGAGGTAATACAAACATCACATGTGCAAATGATGCCTGTTCAGGTGAGGCCACATACCTTTCACTATATGTGACTTACTACAGCTATTGCAGTTTCTTTTTTAGTGACCTCATTCACAGCTGTTTCCTAATTGCAGGATAGAAGCATTTACAGTGGAAAGAAACCAAACAAATTACAGGGCAGAAAATTCCTGCATGATAACTTGCCTCAGAATAAATATACCTGAGTTTGTGAAAGCATTTGTGAACAAAAAGATTTCAAACAAACACATAGGGAGGGAGAAAAGAACGGATGAGTCTGTTAGAAAAACTGTGGGATCAAATCTGAGTAAAATTTGATCAGAAGATTAAATATCTTCTTATTTATTTATTTATTTATTCAAGTAAGTTATGATGGTTGAAAGAATATTTTGTGTTTATTTACTCTACTGTGCTACTCACTGTGGAGCAGGCTGGCACCTGCCCATCTCCCCTCAGGAAGGCCTAAATACAATTGTGCTGCTTTCAGGAACCCCAGCAGGGAAGTAACCTGTGCCAGACCATTTTTTGTTGTAACTTATTTTCCCTCACTGGTCAGCAATTTGGAGGCCACTTGCATGGTAAAAGGAAAGAGCAGGTTATTGGCAGCTGTTCTGCTGCCATGGTGATTCCTACAGAACAGGTGAATAGTGCACGGAGGATCATAGGGGGATACTAGAAGTAGGAGCCATCTTTTTATAACAGAGCAAGAAATAATAGAGGAAGAAAAAATAGAAAAGTGATGTAGTTCTCTAACAGTCAAAGGAGACAACATTTGATAGATCGAAGCAAGTGGAGGCTGCAGAAGGCATCCGGAGAGACAAAGAACAGGGATGACTGGCAAATGCCATCAAATTGGCTTTGTAACATTTTAAGAAGCTGTTGCGAGACTGGGGACATTTTCGTTTTCTTGTTTTTCTCACAAACGCATAGACAGAAAAATGCTGGCCAGTTCTAAAAAAGGGGCATCAGTTATGCAGGCATTTAGCCAACATCACCACTGGGCCCTATGAATGTCAGATGCTGTTCAAAAACTAATTAGTGTGTTTTCCTTCAATGTTTTATTGAAAGAATTTTTCATTAAAATGTAAATGGCATTAACCCACGACACAAGCTAATTGCATTCTTACAAAACATCCCATGCAGACCCTTATCAATAAATGCTAAACTCACTTTAGAATAGAGAATTCGTATTAAGTAGCAGGACACTGACTGTCAGACTATTTACGGCTTTTATTACTTCAGACACTTTGAGTCCAAAAGTAATTCATCTTATTACTTCTGTTAACAATGGATTGGCACTTGTCACTGTAACCAACTGGACTGATAGCTGAAAAGTAAACTACTCTATTGCTTTCAGTGAAAACAGCATGGTTAATACATGTCCTGCCACGTGTGTTTTAAGTTGTCTGCTTCTGCTGCCGCAGCCCCTCTCTCCTTCCTGCCAGCAGTAATTACAATGGCACCTCAGAGCAGTGAATGGCTTCAGAAGAGCAACAGCCACATGCTCACTCCTCTGTCATCTCTGCCAGTGCAATTATACATGAATTCCGTCTCTGTACTAGTTTCCTGCCCAAATGGCTTTCTTCAAATGCATGTTAACAGTAGTTGTTTTTCATCATTGGGTGCTTTGATTCCTTTCTACTCTTGCATTTGCTTTGTAATGAAGACATTTCAAAAGTCAGTCTGGATCAGATCCTGCCTACTCATTAATCACTCGTTAACCCCACTTGATTCCTGGCCTTTCACTTTTTGCAAGTTAACTGATTCAAGATACAGTGAAGTGCAGGACCCAGCTAGGAGACAAGAGCTAACATGAATGTTGTCCACTGAGTTTGCCATTGGCATGAGGGCTTGGTATGAGATGAACAGCATTTTACAGCACTGCTGATTTGCATAGCCTACAGTCTACTCAAGCAAATAAAAGGTAATATATTATGCCTTAGTCTGAGTTGGATAACACATAGTTATTATTATCCAGGAGAGAGAAAAATGCCCAACTAGAAATGCAAAAGAAGCAGGTGAGAGCCTTGGCTGGTCAAAAAGCATGCACTTCATACAGCATGTAATCATAAACTTGATTGGTCTGCTATTCAGACCTGAAGGGCTGGCATTCAGTACCACTCTATCTCAGTGCTTACAGTTAATAGATTTTATACTGATCCTTTACAGATACTGAAATGCAAGCTCTGGAAAACTAATGTTGCTGAAGAAAAGAGAGTTTCAGTGCCAAATTGGACAGAAAAAGGGTAGGATTTTTTTTCCTGGTGTCAATCATGTTACTCATTTAGAAGTCTCAATGACTAAAAGACTAGTACTCAGAGGTCTTGGAACAGCAATGAGAGAAATATTAACGTCACCATTTTCTCTGGGTCAAAGCATTTCTCCCAACTTCACAGTAAATTCCAAGTTAAACTTTTATTCAGTTAAAGGATTCAGCTAATTTGCAGGTAGAAAGAAAACATTACAGGAATCACACAAATACAGTATTTTGTCAGCATAACAATTTATTCTCAATAAAAATGTGCACATAAGCAGATGTGCATTGAGACAAAAACAGTTTAGACTCTTTTAAAATAGTAATATCCACTGCAGATTTCTTTGTTTTGTCCTTGTCTAAAATAATCTCAACAATAGGTTAATAGACTTCACCTTGCCACTGGAAGGCATGCTCGTATACATGTAAAATAAAAGCTTTTAGACGACTGATTGGAGAACTGGGAAGAAAATAGCCATTTCTGTCCACAGAGATTTTCAAGACATGGAGACAATTTTTAACCTGTGTTATGATAAGAGAGTCATCGTTCAGAAATTTCTGTAAAAAAATAATAATTACAGAATATAGGCTTAGATAAATTGAAAAATTCTATTTACTATAATTTCCAAAAGTTTCATTGTCATTTCAGTAATATTTTATAATGTACTTTGTTTTTTAAAAGTAAAATACTTTATTTCTGGTTCAAAAAACTTGAATGCAACATTAACACAATGGACTTTTTTGCAATACTTGAGGTTTTCATTAAGATTGCACTACAACTGATCAGATGAGTCAGTGCCCCCTTTAAGAAAAGAAAATCTCTCCCATTGATCTTTTTAAGTCTGAAGCCTATCCTGGGATCCTAGTTAAAGTATTCTGTAGCTCTATTGCAGACCATGATGCAGGGTTTTCTTCCCCTAATAATCAAAATTCAGAGAGTATTGTACATCTCAGTCTACTCTGACACTGAATGAAAACTTGGGAATTAGAACAACTTCTCTCAGGAGCATGCTGGCTTCATACCTTCTTGAAGGTATAATTTTTCATAATGTTCTCTTAAGAACATTTTGTTTTGATCCACTGACAGACATTTATGAAAATAACAAAAAGTGACCATTTCTTTGCAAAGAAAAGCCTAAGATGACTGTTGCAGAACAATATACCAATCACAGACCTGCTGGAAAGCAACTCTGAAGAAAAAGACCTGGCAGTACTGGTGGACAACAGAATGACCATGAGCCAGCAATGTGCCCTTCTGGCCAAGAAGGAAATGGCATCCTGGAATGCATCAAGAAGGTGTGGTCAGCAGGTCGAGGGAGGGTATCCTCCTCCTCAACTCTGTCCTAGTGAGACCACATCTGGAATACTGTGTTCAGTTTTGGGCTCCCTGGTTAAAGAAGAACAGGGAACTCCTGGAGAGAATACAACAAATGTCTATGAAGATGATCAGGGGACTAGAATATCTCTCTTATGAAGAAGGTTTGAAGGACTTGAGGCTTTTTAGCCTGGAGAAGACTAAGGGGGGATCTTAGCAATGATTCTAAATATTTAAAGGGTGGGTGTCAGGAGAATAGATCCAGTCTTTTTTTCAGTGGTGTCCAGTGACAGAACAAGAGATAATGGGCAGAAACTTGAACATGGGAAGTTCCATCTAAACCTGAAGAGGAACTTCCTTACTTTGAGGGCAGCAGAGCACCAGAACAGGCTTCCCAGAGAGGTGGTGGAATCTCCATCTCCAGAGACATTCAAAACCCACTGGGATGCCATCCTGTGCAACCTGCTTTAGGTGATGCTGCTCTGGCAGGGGGATTCGACTAGATGATCTCCAGAGGTGTCTTCTAACCTCTAACATTCCGTCATTTTAAGGAGGATGTTGTTCAAACGTGAAGATAATGAGCAGCAAGATTATGTAAGATTTGAGAAAAAAGATGAGAGATCTGGGGTAGGTATTACTTGACAAAATGTCTATGAACATACCTTCACTGATAAGTGTTTTGCACTGTCCCAGAGTGAAGTAAAACAGGGTCTGTGCACAAATGAATGTGGATGGAAGAATAAACAGAGAGAAGGGCTTCATTTAGCTTAAGGTCATTAGAAATATTCATTCTGTTCTCCACGTCTTGTACTGCGAATTTCTAAAACAGAGGGGAAAAAACACAGTACAGTAACTCGTCAGAATGAAATTCACCTCACAGAATCACAGAATCACAAAATCACAGAATCACAGTGCTCTGTCACCCTCACAGTGAACAAGTTTTTCCTAATCTCTTTGTGGAACCTCCTATGGTCCAGCTTGTACCCAGTGCCCCTTGTCCTGTCATTGGACATCACTGAGAAGAGCCTGGCTCCGTCCTCCTGACATTCCCCTTGAAATATTTATAAACATTTATGAGGTCACCCCTCAGCCTCCTCTTCTCCAAGCTAAAGAGACCCAGCTCCTTCAGCCTTTCCTCATAAGGGAGATGTTCCACTCCCTTCATCATCTTTGTGGCTCTGCGCTGGACTCTCTCAAGCAGTTCTCTGTCTCTCTTGAGCTGAGGGGCCCAGAACTGGACACAATATTCCAGATGTGGCCTCA
>NW_009720158.1:23696-23967 GCF_000703405.1 Apaloderma vittatum | reverse complement strand
TATTTTAATTTATTTTATTTTATTTTATTTTTGATTTTATATTCTGTTTTGTTCTCTATTCCATTTTATTCTCTATTCCATTTT
The DNA here is from genome assembly GCF_000703405.1 of Apaloderma vittatum. Lineage (NCBI taxonomy): Eukaryota > Metazoa > Chordata > Aves > Trogoniformes > Trogonidae > Apaloderma > Apaloderma vittatum. Next base: position 23,883 of record NW_009720158.1, on the reverse strand, counting down.
ACTCTCCGTTCTATTTTATTCAATTGTATTTTTCTAATGGTTGCTTAGCCAGCTAAATGGAGGCTCTCTCTCAGAGGCTCACCGCGGAGCGGTCCTTCAAATGAAGGAGTTTTTGCCTGGTGGGATTAAGGCAGCGTCTGGATGGTGACCTGTCATGTGTGGACTGGTTGTCCTTAAATGCAGATTG
>NW_009720158.1:23246-23616 GCF_000703405.1 Apaloderma vittatum | reverse complement strand
GACTAGATAAGGGAGGATTTTTGATTGCCAGGTTCTGGCCACCCCGCTACGGCTTAACACTGAGGAGAGTATCCTCCATTCCTGCGGGCCGCGTAATTTTTTCTTTTCTGGTTCTGGTTGGGACAGGTGCTCGGGATGGGTGCTCACCCTGTGGCGCTCTGCTCTTTGGAGTCTGTTCTGGGATGTGCTCATCCCGTACCTGGGTGTGCTGGGGAGCGGGCAGGGATGTTTTTTTCACCATTTATAGTTGAAGGGGGGTAGGAGGTCTTTGGAGGACCCTCAAGGCAGTGGCACATCGGTCACAGAGCTTTGGGGTCTGCGATTGCAATGCAAGAGGAGGCACGGTCCGTTTTCCGGCCGACTCGGGCGC
>NW_009720158.1:22919-23223 GCF_000703405.1 Apaloderma vittatum | reverse complement strand
AAGCAGCTATGGGGGATGCCGAGCGCTGGCTTTGCTCCCGCAGGGGACTAATCCGGCTGAAAATTAGCCTGGTGGAGGAAAGGAGTTGAAGAAGGGTTGGCAGGAGATGCCCAGGAGACCCTGCCTGTGCCATTGCTTGGACACATCGCTTCTGCCTGCCCCGCGTCTGCCGTCCAAGCAAAACGATCGCCTGACTGACGGAGCACTTTGGGATGGAGGTCTGCCTGATGGGCAGGGGAATCTGGGTACAGGCAGGACCTTGACCTTGGTTTTTTTTGGGAGCGGCACCTCCTGTTCCTCTCTC
>NW_009720158.1:22577-22897 GCF_000703405.1 Apaloderma vittatum | reverse complement strand
AAAAGCCCGGCCTCGATGTCGCTGTCACAACGCAGCGCAGCGGCTGCCTGGGAAGGCAGATACTAGCAACCCCGAAATATCCCCGGGACAGGCTCTTGTGTGATGGGAGACAGTTACCATGGAAACCTCCTTCAAATAAAAAAAAAGAAAAAGAAAGAAAAAACCCACGAAATTTAAAGCAGCCCTTGTAGCTCAGAGGAACTGTAGACCTTATTATGGGTTTTGGCACACCACCCCCCTTTTTCTTTTATTTGTTCCAACTGAAAGCTCTGGGAGACATGGCAATTAGTTCGAGTATCCCAAGGGGAGGGAGAGAGGGA
>NW_009720158.1:12691-22513 GCF_000703405.1 Apaloderma vittatum | reverse complement strand
GTCCCTCCAGAGCTGCCACATGCTTTTCTGTCATGGCATTTCTCCCCCCACAGAGGAAGAAACGGTGTGTTTTTTTCAGAAGAGGTGGCTTAAAGCTTAAAAATACCCCTTCCTAGCTCCATAGGTGAGGATATGGGAAACAACTTCAGGGCGCAGCTCCACACTCCTGAATTTTCTTGCTGGGTCAACTTTGTGGCTGTGGCCATAGGATCCCCATGGGGAGCTAAGCTCAGCTCAGCGCAGGCTTTAAATTGCTGCGGTGCTCTCCACTTGTCCTCTCCCCTAATGATGTCCCCAGTGTCCGCAGCCGCTGGGAAATCTCCTGAAAACGTCAGGTTTGGAGCGGAGAGCCTGCAGTGCCTCCCACCGCCCCGGGCTGGCCCCGAGCATCCCTGAGCGCTGCTTTCCTGTCGTGCGGGTGCGGAGCTGTGTTTCCACCGCAGAGCTGCATCTCCCCAACTTTTTCCTCAATTCCTCATCCTGAAGTAGCTGGACTCTGCCTGTAGCCACTGTTGAGAGAGCTCTGGAGAGGAGCAGTGGTGGGACTCAAGAGCTGCCATGCTGCCGTGGAGCTGCTGGATTTTTACCAGGAAAAATGGACAAGCCCAGGGAGTTGTCTTTGCAGACATGACACATGTGGCCTAAGAATTTGGCGGGGTGGGAATTGGGGGATTGGAAATGCGCCTGCTGGACTGTGAGCTGGGGGCTGCAGGGGGTCTTGTCCCAGGTCACACCAAGGCACAGCTTTAGCCAGGCTGGGGTGTGTGTCCGAGCATCTGCAAGCCCGACAGTGCCTGAAAAATCCTTCCAGGGGAAAATGGAGCGGGGATGGAGGGTACTGGCAGAGCTGCTCGCTCTGGGGTGAGCTGTGGCGTCCCTGGGAGCTGCCGTGCGTGGAGCCTTTCCTAAAAGCGCCCGCCGGAGGTCATTAGCACAGGGATGGATGGCTGGTTTCGTACTGGGTGGCAGCGTCCATGCCCTGGGAATAGCACTGCAGGGGCCACGGCTGGGGAGCCAGAGGGTTTCTGTGGCCAAGGAAGGGAGGAGGTGGCAGCCCCGGTCTCGACAGCAGGCGTTAAAGCAAAGGTGGAGTAAATGCAGGAGTCTGCAGTTGGCCCGGGCTCTTTGCTCTCGATGTACTAAAAATGCAGCTCGCTCCTTGCCTTGATTTAATTTTGTTTGCTTACAAAAATGCTGCTTATTTGCTAACGTGAGATGCTGCTTCTCTTTGGTGCAGGAGGAGCAAGAGGCAGAAACCCCCTGGTCATGGGGGTGCTGTCCTAGCTCTGGTGGGCCGTGACTCTTGGGCTGGAGCATCCCAGCTCCATCCCCTTTTTTCTACCTGTTTCAGATTTCAGCCTTTGACTAAGAAAACCAGTAGCTTCTCCTCCTTTATTCTTTTTTTTTTTTTTCACTGTGAGAACACCAGGGAACTTTCTGCCCGTAGTTATGACATTGGGGTTTCCTTTTCGCTGCCAATGGTGCGAGCCCTGCCTGAAAAGACAGGCAGGTAAATGCCTTGTGAGCGCCTTAAACCTAATGGGTGCTGAAACTGAAGAGCAGCGTTACATAATTTGGACTGCAATGCAGAAGCTTTTGCTTAATTTTTAATTATCTGTTTGTCACACGTACGTAGCGCTTGACCTGGGGAAGGGGCATGTGTGTGGGGGGGCATGGCTGGCAAAAGTGGTGGAGAAAAAGGCTTCCCTCATGTTTCCGTGCCTCCTGGCACGGCGGAAAGGAATGCGTCCCCGTGGCACTGACACGCGGGCCTGAGCTGTGGTGATGGGGGAAGATGCTCTGCAGCTGCATCAGGGACCGAGAAAGATCCCATTGGGTGGTGGGAGAAAAGGTGCAGGTCCTCAAAGGTCTTTGAGGTTCCTCAGGGTTGCAGCATTGAATAAATGGAAGAGATCGTGGTTGCTCTGAATCCAGATTTGCTGTAGCTGCTGGCAAAGAGCCCCAGGTGCCTCCCGGGCTGGGTTTGTTGGGATGCGGGAGAAACGGTGAAAGTGCTGTTGTAGAGCTCAGCTGTGAAGCACCGCTCCTTCCCCTCTCTGTTTCTCCTCCTCTTTCAAATCCCTGCTCTGCACTTTCTGTCCTTCCTACAAAGGCAGCTGCCTCGGAGCAGCTTAGGCTTCAAAGTTCCCAAAATAACAAAGGTTAAAATAAATTAAAAAAAAAAAAAAAAAGGAAGAGAGTTGCAATAAGATCAAGCCAGTGCCCCACTTGCACCTGAGCTCAGAGCTTCAAAGTGGCTGCCAGGAGGCCCCTGTGGTGTCCATGGTCAGGCATCTCTGCGCTTGGGGTCCCGTCTTCATCCTCCTGAAGTCACGGGAGATTTTGAAGTACCCAGGATGAGGCCACAGGTAATTGCATCTGTGGGAAGTGGCAGAGAGACCTGCTGCTTTTGCTGCTGGTGGGGGCAATCCGGAGGAGGTGTCTCGTGGAGGAGAGGATGGTGGTGGCTGCGGTGACGGGCAGATCTGTACAGGTGAGGGCTGTGTCCTGTGCCCAACAGTCCCGTCCCCTGGCCAGGGCAAACAGCTCCTCATGGGGAGGCTCTGTGCTCAAAGCAGGGCTTTGTGCCTCTGCTGGCTCTGCTGATTTATATAGGTCATCAATATGACAATTATATACACCTGCAGATTTAATTACCTCCATTTTCGTCCGGCGGTGACAGATTTATGCCTCTGTTCAGTTCCTGTAAATCTGAAACAAGCTTGACTAGACCCAGAAGTCCTCCCATTGATCACTGCGCACTGGCTGGTCTCTGGCCCTCTTGACAAGCTCTTCTTTCAAGAGTGATAAATTCAAGATGCACAGTTAACTTTTTCCCCTTCTACATCTTTCTTCCTTCCTTTTTTTTTTTTCCTCCTTCTCCCAGCTATCTCTCCACGAAACTGAAAATGGAGTTTGAAATTGAGCAAGAGTTCGTAAGTGCCAAAGGGTTTATGACATTAGGCTGCAGTTGGCAGTAACCCACGTCAGCCTTCTCCATCCTGGTGTGGGACCGCTGGTGGGGGTTCGTCCTGCCCCCAAGACCAGCAGCTGTCCCTCCAGGGGAGGGGGAAGGAAGAGTAGGATCACCTCTTGGAAAAACTCTTGGCCCTGCTGTTGGCAGCAGAGGGGACAGGGTTGTTTTGGTCCTGTTTCACCGCACGCCCTAGAAGGCCAGCAGCTGCTGGCTCTTCCCCCCAGGGACATTTCCTGTGCTGAGCATGAAAACGCCAAAATCATGGCTAATTTGCCCAACCCCTTGGCCTCGGTGCACTGAGCGCCCCAAGACACGGGGGGCAACGGCTTTGTGGTCCATTGCCACCTCCAGCCGTGCAAGTAGCTGATAACTGGAGGGGAAAAAGATTGTTAAAAACAAGCGTGTATAGCGTGGCCCTTTCCCTGCTGCCGAGGTCTGTAGGGATTTGTCGAGCTGGGATTTGCCTCTGGGCTGTCTGGCTCAATGTCTGCTGGTGGCTCCATCTTCTCTGAATTTGGTTCTTTTCTCACTCCTTTCATACTTTATAGTGGATGAAGAAGAGCATTTTGTTAGTTTTTACGTGTTTAATTCTTGCAAAGTAAGAAATAGTGAATAATGATTGCCTTTCCCACTGCTCCACTGGCTTCATGACTTTACAGGCTTTTATCATGTCCCTGCTCAGTTATTTGTTTTCCTTGCCAAGGAGTCCTAACCCAGTTGGTCTCTCCTCTCTGCAAAGCTGTTTGCGACATCTCATCTTTCTTGAACCCCTCCTCCAAACCTTCCAAGCTTCGCCTCCGCCCTTACGAGATGGGTGACCTGAATACCACTTGCAGGATTCACCATCGCCTTGCTTTCACCCAAGTTGAATTTCACCTGCCCACTTACTTGCCCGCTTTCCTCCAGCACTTCGCAGCTTTAGCTTTGTGGGGACTAAATTTAGCGTTGGTGACCAAGTTTTGCCGTTCGCCTCCTCTTGCAAAGCATTTCTGAACAGCTGAGGTCCTGACAAAGATCTCTTCTTGGTAACCTCCTTTCATTGTGAGAACTAACCTCTTACTCCTCCTCCACCCCGTGGGCTTCAAGAGGACTTTCCCTCTTATCCCAACCCCACTTTGGCGCTTCGGGGAGCTTTGCAGGTGGATTTTGACAAGGACTCTTTGAAACAAGTCCATCAAACTGGATCACCCTTATCTTCTGGCTTACAGTGTTGAGCGACCCATATTTACCCGCGCACCTACCGGTTCCTCTCACAAACTGTTCAGGGCAGAAGTAGGATTTGCTGGTCTGTAAATTCCATGACGCTCAAGAGCTTTTCTTTAGAGATTGGGGTCTCCTCTTCCAAGTTTTGCTCCTCCAGTTGCTCACCCTTTCCAAGTGACGGCTGCTATGTAGGTGGAGTTCAGCAGCTGTCTGCCTCCACTGCTTGTAGGTGAGCATCGTCTGAGCTGAGGGCTTCGTGCCCTCCATCTCGCTGGTTTGATGGGAGGTGATTTAGCCAGGGCAGTAGTTTTCCATGGCTGATTGGGAGCTTCTCCATCATTTGGGCTCTTACATGGAGACCTCTCCCTTCTGAAAGACCTCTTCCTTCTGGAAAACCCTTCTAAAAGAGGTGATGTGGTGACATTGCAGGGTGGGGTATCAACTAAAAACCTGGACCTTTCTGGCATTATAATATCAGCCTTGCATCTCCTGAGTCGTTATCTTTATCTGACTTTTGCTCACTGTCGTGGTAGAGGGCTTTGTTTGTTGGGGTTTTTTTTCACATGACCGTGTCTCCCAAGTGTTGGTCTGGGCAGTGGATTTGTCTCTTCTCCCATGTCAGCTCTGTTGTCCCGTCTGTCATAACTGTGAAGTAGCCTAACAAAACAGGAGTGAAAAATCAAACACCAGTGAAGGTCCCAGCCTTCTCATTGCCGCTACATGCATTAGCCAAGTTTTTCCCAGATTTTTGGTGAAATTTGACAAATGCATTGGAAGGATAACCACAGAGGAGACGTTGCACAGGTGGGGTCGGGTGTGTTGCGTGGTGAGGTGAGCAGCTGCAGAGCAACAAGTGTTGGTCTGGGCAGTGGATTTGTCTCTTCTCCCATGTCAGCTCTGTTGTCCCGTCTGTCATAACTGTGAAGTAGCCTAACAAAACAGGAGTGAAAAATCAAACACCAGTGAAGGTCCCAGCCTTCTCATTGCCGCTACATGCATTAGCCGAGTTTTTCCCAGATTTTTGGTCAAATTTGACAAATGCATTGGAAGAATAACCAGAGGGGACGTTGCACAGGTGGGGTCAGGTGTGTTGCGTGGTGAGGTGAGCAGCTACAGAGCAACCCATTAGTGATGGGTTGGTGTCCTTCACTCTGCTCGGCACAATGTCACATCCCGGAGTGATGGAGGGGTTTGTTGTTAAAGAAAGGAGTGAATTAGGTCCGTGGCATATTCAGGACAAAAATCCTGGCTCAAGGCTAAAGTGTGGCTGCAGCTCTGAAATGTAAAGTCCTTGATGACCTTCCTAAAAGCAAAGGCACCCTCCATTTCAAGGAGAAACCTGGTTAGCTGTCAGCCTTGCTAATGGCTTCACGTGTACCAGCCCCATGTGCCGGCGTCGCGGTGGGGTGATCCCTCTGACCTAGCCAGAGAGCGGCTCCAGATACAGCGAGTGCCTCCTCCGTGAGCATTTTGGTTCTCCCATGTCTGTGGGCCTTTTGGAAATTTTGCCCAAGGTGCCCTCTCCCATGAAGCAGGTTCCTAACAGATAAAGCAAGGTTTGTGTTTGTTGGTATGGAAGAGCTGGGTTGAAAGGGCAGAGTGACCTACAGAAGGAGCTGGTTTTCCTACCTGAAATTGGAGATGGGGTAAAAAAAAAAAAGCAGCAAATAAAATGTGGATAGTCAGTGATGAATGTGATTTTTTTTAAATGAGCCCATAAACCCATGACTATTATCCCATGAAAGATGTGTCAGTAAAACCTCAGAAGTATAAAAACGAGTTAAATATCAGGCTGTGCATTTTGATGTCTGAATTGATAGGAACCAAAGCCCTGAGGTCCCAGCACAGAGCGAGAGTGGCTCACGATGGGAAGGTCTCCTGAGTTACTTCAGGTATTGAAGACCCTTGCTGGAGAGCAATGCCAGGGTTTGCTTCAGCTGAGTTAGAGCCCTTTAAAGGATGTGTGAGGTTTAGACATGGAGCAAAAGCTTTGGCTAATTGGGAACTTAACTAAAAACACGGCCAGGTTCTGGATGGAAAATAAGCCGGGTTTAAATGTTAACGAGGAAATTTAAGTCCAAGTCAAAAATCTGTGCTTTGCTCTATGAAATGAGTCTGCAGAGACTGGCATTATGGCAGAGTTCATTTGACTAATCGAAGGTATCTCTCAGTGCAAAACCACTTGCAAATGGGAAGGAAAATTGTTTTGCCAGGGTTATTTTTCTCATCAGAATGCGTTTTTGAAGGAGAGTTGCTCTCTTCGTGTGCCACGGTGCCAGGTCTTGGCAGGGGAGGTGGAACAAGGAGGTGGGAGTGGGTCCACGTCAGCGTTGGGCTCGGGGACCGCAGTTTTGACGTGGGGATGGAGAACTGGGTTCAGATGGAGAACTGGGCTCTGACAGAGGTGTTGCCTCCCAGTATCAGGAGATCATAGAATCATAGACTGGCCTAGGCTGGAAGGGCCCTCAGAGATCATTTTAATCCAGCCTCCCTGCCGCCAGGGACACCACCTCTCGACTAGATCAGGCAACACATGGGGACCGAACGGGAATTCAACCCGCAACCTTGGCATTGTTAGCGCCACGCTCAACTGACTGAGCTAACCAGCCCCCTAAATGAGATGAGGAGGTGTTGCCTCCAGAAGGGCTGGGTTTGCTTTGGGTGGGCTGCCTCCTAGGGAAGTGAGGTTGTTTTGGGGTGATCAAGACTGAAGCAGGCATAGATCCACCCACCTCCAGCAACTTCATCTGGACTTTTGTCCTCTCCTCGGCGTGCTCCTCTACAACCTTGCCTTCCCTGCGCCCTCCTCTTGCAGATGGTCTGGGACAGGACCAGCCGCGGCCGTTATGTTGAAAGCATCAGCTGGGGTCTTTGGAGGCTGCTGCTCCTGTAGGCATGAGGGACCCGGGCACCATTTGATACCAGGTGAACGTGGCGCAGCCTAATTAGTGGTCTCCTGCCGTTATTAACCCCTGACTCGGACAGGCTATTTTTTACCAGAGGTTCAAGAAGTTAATACCAGTGCTAATGGCTTCATATCCAAGGCCTTAATGAAAGCCATGCAGGGACCAGGCCTATCATCAATATCTTTCAAACTTTGAACTTGAAATTACTCTGGACCTCCTGACCTTTTTTTTTTCTTCCTCTTCTGTTTCTTTTTGGCTTTCTGCTCACTTTCCCACCTCCTCTTGGGGCTCCTGGCCCCACAGTGTGAGCTGGCTGGGAGGGTTGGTTGGCGCCTGCCAGCCCCGTGGCAGAGTTTGAGCCCCTGCAGAAGGCAGATAAATGGCCTCAGTTGGCTGCCTGGGTCACTGCAGCATCTGCCACCAGGGGATGAGGCATCTGCTTGGAGAGAAAAGCGCAATACGTTGGACTGGGAGAAGAGAGAGCAAAGAGGTGTTAGGGAGGAAGCTTGGTCTTGATCTTGTCTTGGTCTTGCTTGAAGCAAACGCCGGGAGAACTTAATGGGTGCAGGAAAGCATTTTATTTGTATTTCAAGTAGAATGGAGTGAGGTGGGGCAGCTGCTGTGCTGCTAAGACCCTCAAGGAGAGGAGGAGGAGTAGGTCCAAGGATGGAGCTCAGTCATCCAGGCACTGCCTCCAGAGCCTTTGCTCAGGGCAAGAGCAGAGATGGTAGGGCAGCCTTGTCCTGTGGTGTGTGTCCCATAACCTGCCACTTTGGGATGATAAGGTTGACTTCTGGGATGTTTTCCTCGGTTTCTGGCACTTTTGACTTGTGTGCAGCCACAGGGTCGTGTCGTGATGTCTGGTGGGAGAGGATAACGCGCTCAGGCTCCATGACTGGGTTGTGCTCTTTTGAAGTAAGGATCCATTTTTTATTGAAATACATTTTTCTTTTAAAAAATAAGCCTGTTTAAATAAATTTGAAATTATGACAACCTATTTTAAGGCTTAAATTTACTATAATCTATTAATCATTTAAATAACTTCCATCAAGGAGTCCTCCTCAAATATTAATGAGCTGAACGGTGCTGCTTTTTCAGTGATATGTCAGATCAGGGGGAAAACATCTTTAACTCTAGCTTTCTAAATGTCACAATGTAATATACTTAGTATCTATTATTTTCACTCTTTACAATGGAGCAAATGCTGGTATTTACATTTTTCCAAATGTCAGTACGTCGAGTTCCTGTTGTGCATAAAAGCTCTTGCCTTAATTACTCCTAATTCTACGGTAGCGGGCAGGTGCGGGCAGAATATTTTCTTCCATTTGAGCAAGTTCATTTGAAGTTGAGGAGCCGTGGGGAGTTGGGGAAGCGGGAAAGCTTCTTTTCCCCTTTCAGCCCATGAATAAAGACCAGGTGGGAGAGGAAGGAGATCTGCTTTTTCAAACCCCCCTGGCTCCCAGGACTGGCTTTTCAAAGAGGATATGTGTTGCCTGAAAACACAGCTCGGTGGTTAGAGGGAATTTCAAAAGTGCTTCTGGCTTCCTAGATGCTTTAACTCCTCTTGGGTTTGGTTTTTTTTTCCCTTCCCGGTGGCATTGAGGAGCACTCAGCATCTCTCTACTTGGGACACTCAAAGTGTCCTGATTACCGCCAGAAATACGGCCCGTGCTGAGCAGAAACGAGCTGCCAATTTGCTCGCTGCGGCTAACGTTTCTTTTGATTAATCAAATCAGTTTGGGAGGATGAACCTGGTTCCTAATGCAGATTCTCCCCCCTCCCCGCTAGCTAGCTCACTTAAGGCAGCCTAATGAAATTAATTAACAGTAAATTTGAAATGTTGTTTTTCGACACTGTTAATTGAATTCCAGTTTTCATCTGAAGGCAGCACGAAACAAGCCAAATCAAGGTGACAATTTGCGAAGCGAGCCAGGCTCTTTCCGATTGCTGTCAGAACTCACGCTGCAAATGGGAGGGAGCGAAGGGGTCCTGCTGGACCATTCCCGCTTGACAGAGACGGGAAGGAACGCTGCATCTCAGCTCATCATGGGTTTTGGTCGTTCCAATAAATGCAATTAAAGCTTGTATGTTCAGGAGAAATAACTAATGGGCAAGAGCCAGGCTGTTGTCCTATATGCTCGGCTCCTCGCAGCTGGAGCTCTGTTTAACGTGAGGCAAGTGGTTAAAACCTGTCGAAACGTGGGCTGGAATGGTGCTGCTGCACTCCCTGGCTCTGACCCCAGGATGGTGTCAGAAAGTGCTCTTACCCTGCACCACATCTGGATTTTTGGAGGCCCTCACATCTGGATTTTACAACTCTTCAGATTGTGGGTCATGTAGGGGCAGCCGCTGTGCTGGCAGGAGGTTTGAAGGGGATGGATGAAGCGGGGACAGGATTTGGGTGCTCCTGTGGGGAGGAACTGGGGGTCTGGGGAGGTCCCCTGACCCTCTGACAACGAGCAGTGGGCGGAGGGCACTCCAGTGCTGGTTTTCATCCTCCCTTCGCAGCCTCTTGAAATCTCAAGTGGCCACAGGCTGCTCTTCCTCAGAGATGGTTTGAGCAGGAGGTGACCAGAGGGAGCCTGCTCTGTATGTCCCTTGGTCCCCTCACCCATTTTTTTGGGAAGAGGTGAATGTCCCCCATCGCCCCTCTCTGTGACTGCTCCCTTGTGACCATCTTTGCTTTTGCAGAGATCTCGGGCAACACGGACGACATCCCACTGGTGCGCTGGCGGC
>NW_009720158.1:0-12660 GCF_000703405.1 Apaloderma vittatum | reverse complement strand
GGCTGGAGAACGGCACGTTGCTCTTCCACATCCACCACCAAGATGGGGCCCCCAACCTGCCCGGCTTTGACCCCACGGATGAACCCCAGACCGAGTCGGCAGAGGAGGAGCTGAGAATCCTCCACATCTCTGTCATGGTACGTGATGGGAAGGCAAGCACACGTGGGGGTGTCCAGAAGCCTGTAGAAAATATGGGGGCTTTTGAAAAAACGTCCGTTTCCCCATCTGCCCTGGGATGGGAAACTGAGCCCACCTTTGGGGGCTGGTCAGGGTGCCCTGGTCACCTCTCCAAAGCTGCGTGCAGGTGGCTTTCACTTCAAGCTGCTTTAAACCTCTCCCTTTTTAATCTGCTGTTGCTCTGCAAATGGGTGTCCAGAAGCCTGTAGAAAATATGGGGGCTTTTGAAAAAACGTCCGTTTCCCCATCTGCCCTGGGATGGGAAACTGAGCCCACCTTTGGGGGCTGGTCAGGGTGCCCTGGTCACCTCTCCAAAGCTGCGTGCAGGTGGCTTTCACTTCAAGCTGCTTTAAACCTCTCCCTTTTTAATCTGCTGTTGCTCTGCAAATACGCCTGCAGGGAAGCCTTCATCCCCAGGGCGGGGACTGCCAGGCTTTGAAGGTCTCGGCCGCCTTAACCCAGGGTTAATTCACATTGACTCTGTCAGGAGCCCTTTGCCCCGCGGATCGGTGCCCGGCTCCCGCTGCTCTGACGCGCAGTTGGGTGTCACGGTGCCACTGGGTGCTGTCACCACCACTTCTATCAGCACAGCAGCCCCGTGGCCGCCGTTTCACAGCGTGGCGAAAGCAAAAGCATCAAGCAAGAGCATCCTGCTCACCTCTCCTCCTTCCTCCCCGCCCCCGAGATGCAGGGAGGAGGTTTGCGATGGTGGAGAAGGGAGAACAAGACAGAGAGCTGCGTATCAGAGGTGGATCTATGGTTTGCTGGTTGTTTTTTCTGTTATTTTCTGTTATGTTGGAAAAAATCGGAAGAATCCAACAATTTTTTATGCCGCTGGAAGATAATTAGCTGGAGACAATGTGTTGCCGAGGCTGCAAACAGGCTGTTTAATGGTGCCTACCCTAATGAGAGTGTCAATAGCTCCTCCAGATTGCAGCCCCAGGCCAGGTTTCTCCTCCATCATTTGTGCTTGATTAGTCTCCAGGAAAACAAAAAAGGCACTGGCAAAGCCACTCCCAAAACCATTTTACACTGTTATCCTTTTTTTTTTTTTTTTTTTAAAAATTGTCCATTCGCAGCTGCTCCTGAGAGGGTACATTGACTTGGGAAAGTCTGGCCCCACTCATCCACTGTGGTCTTGGGTACTGCTGAATCCAAAAATCAAGCCCGGAGTGCCTGAAATTGTTAATGAGCTGATGTAAAGGATGTCTAAAACTTGTTGGTCTCGTATCAAAATGTGTAAATATGGATGAAATCCTCCCTCTCCCCCTTTTACCTCATCACTCTCAGCTCTGCTCTGGCAACATCCTTATGCCCTGAAAAATGGAGTCTGGCTTTTGTGCCAGGAGTCAGGGTCATGTGGAGCTTTCGAGGACGTTTTTTTTTCTTTCTTTCCCGAGTGGTTGCCAAGAGAAGTGTAAGTGAGGGGCTGTATCTGTCGTGACAGCCACGGACCCTGCGAGAAGAGCTCCGGCGCTTATCCAGCACAGGGCTCCTCTCGCAGCCGTTGTACGAGTGATGGGTTTGAGGGGGACAGATGAAAGGGGGGGCAGGATTTGGGTGCTCCCGTGGGGAGGAACCGAGGGTCTGGGTTGGTTCTCTGACTCTCTCTGACAACGAGCAGTGGGCGGAGGCCATTCCGGTGCTGGTTTTCATCCTCCCTTCAGAGCCTCTTGAAATCTCAATTGGCCACAGGCTGCTCTTCCTTGGGGGTGGTTTGGGCTCTCAGACTGACCAGGGCAGAAGAAATTCCATTTCAATTAAATAACAGGTCGTTCTTGAGGACCTGCAACCACAGCCCTAAATGAATGGGTGTCCACCTGACTCGAGCGCCAGCTTGATCTCCCTCATTTGCCAGCAGTGGCAGAGCTCTCTGTGGTTTGGGAGAATTGCTCATCTCCTTAATCACTGGAGTTTCTTTGTTTTTTCTTTCTTTTTTTTAAATAAAAGATTTTGGAAGGAGGCTGGGAGGGTGCATCTCAGCTCCATTATCCTGGGAATGAAAGAGCTCCATCAGAGCTCCTTTTCCAGCTGCTTCGCCTGTGTCTTATTCAATAATTCCCTTAAAGTTTTAACCTAATGGAGCAGATTATTACTATTATTATACTTTATCAAGATCAACTATTGTGTAGAAAAGAGGAGGGGGACTGGGGCCACGGATAGACATGGAACCCTCAGCTGGCTCTGCGTGCTTTTTATTGTTATTAGTATTTATTATCCTTGACGTAAAGGCATATTCTGGGCATAAAGGGCCAGTCTGGGCTTTCATCTCACCACTTCTACCTGTGTGCAATGACAATGTCTCTGCAGGAAGGTGACTTTGGGGATGGGGGCAGGGCTGAGTGCAGTTCTGGGATGGATCCTTGTGGGGCAGGAGTTTCTTGGTCTCTTCCCTCTCCCTGGGGCGTTCCCCAAACCACGCTTCAGTCATCTGGCTGTCTTGAGCCTTGATCTGCTTTAATCTCTGCTGCAATTTCTACAGGACACCCTGGGTAAATCTCCCAAGATTGAGCATGACAGCACTCAAACTGCTTGGAAATGGGTCAGAAAAAGTTTGCCGTAAGGAGCATTTGCCTGGAATAAATCTGATCTCTGCTTTCAAAGAGAGGGAAACAAAACACCCTCTGCTTTAAATGCTGCTTTTTCATGCCTCGGTGGCGACTTCAAAGCTGGTCCAGCTCGAGGCAGGCTTTAGCTGGGAGCACTTGGTGGATGCTTCTGCCACCACCCTCTTACCGGCGTGACTGGGCTTTGACCATCCCAGGGTGGTGACTTCCCTGGAGGGGGGGGACGTGGTGGCTGGCGCTGGTCCCCGGCTGATCCGTGCTCGCGTTTGTGCCTGCAGGGAGGGATGATCGCCCTGCTACTCTCCATCCTCTGTCTGGTGATGATCCTCTACACCCGCCGGCGCTGGTGCAAGCGACGCCGGGTGCCGCAGCCCCAAAAAAGTGCTAGCGCCGAGGCGGCCAATGAGATCCACTACATCCCCTCGGTGCTGATCGGGGGTCACGGGCGGGAGAGCCTGCGGAACGCCCGGGTGCAGGGTCACAACTCCAGCGGGACGCTCAGCATCCGTGAGACGCCCATCCTGGACGGCTACGAGTATGACATCACCGACCTGCGGCACCACCTCCAGCGCGAGTGCATGAACGGCGGCGAGGACTTCGCCAGCCAGGTCACCCGCACTCTCGACTCGCTGCAGGGCTGCAATGAGAAGGCCAGCATGGACCTCACACCAGGTGGGGGTGCAACAAGGCAGGCGTGGACTGAGCTGGGTGCTCTCTAACTTGTCTTCTCTCTGTGGTTCCGTAAGCGTGTTTTCCCTTGGGTGTTTTCCCTGTTTCTTTGGGTTTTCGTTGCATGTGAGATGGTGCTGGCACTCTGAAGGTGCTTCTGTTGATGGGAGACCCTGCAGCCTGTTGAGATTAGTCCCTGCTGAGTGGGACATGGCTGGGACAACACGGGGTGGAGCTTTGAGGGGAAGGGCTGTGGTTCCTGTAGCCTGATGGAGAACCAGAATGGTGTCCCACCCAAGCTACCCCACAGTGACCCCCCAAATCCCCTTCTATATGCCAGGATTTCTGGTGTCTTCTTCAGCTGAGGTTGTCAGTAGCAAACTTATACTTGCCATCAGTATGATTCAGAGTTAACACTGCCTTCTGATCACCAACAGGGATTCTTTAAGGCTTCTAACACACTTGCTCGTTGGCCATATCACCAACTGAGCTATCCTGCTGGAGCATTCTCAACTGGTTTGGGAAGACCATGGTGTGGTTCCTAAGGTTCTCCAGGGGTTTTCTTTACAGATACAGGTATGCAGAAGTACCCGCAGAAGCTGAATGTTAAATCTCAGCTTTTGGCTAGTTTGGTGGAGGTGTCAGTCCCCTTCAGGCTTTGAGGAGATTGTGAGGGTGCACTGCGGGGCAGCTTGGTCCACTGGCCACACCACCCTGGTTGCCTCATGCAGATGCTGGAGATGGATCCAAGGAAATCTTTCTCTCTCTCACCTCCCTCCTTTTTAAAAACTCTTTATCCCTGAAAGATCTTGCCTTCAATTTTTCCTGCTCAGGGAGTGATAATGCCAAGCTGTCCCTGATGAGCAAGTACAAGGACAACATCATTGCCACCAGCCCTGTGGACTCGAACCACCAGCAGGCCACGCTGCTGTCCCACCCCTCCAGCAGCCAGCGCAAGCGCATCAACAACAAAGCGCGAGGTATGGAGGGTTCCCAGGGTGGAAGGGGTGCTCTGGGCTTCCACCCTCGCTCCAGTAACTCACCTTGTCCTGGGATGGAGAAATAGGGTTAGAGCTGGGTGGGAGCACGGGAAGGAGGGTTTGGGTGGGGAGAAGCTGGAAAAGTTGTGTCTGCAAGGATGCAAATGATGTTGGGTCGGTTGATTGGAAGGATGCAGAGGGTGTTGGCCACGGTTAATATTTTGTGATACCAGCGTGGCCACGGAATGAAGTTGCAAGGTAGTGGGAGCTGTGGCAGTGGGTCCTGGTGGTGCGTGGTTGGGCGGGGGAAGATGCTGTCACAGCAGATGGGGCTCCTGGTTTTCCAAGGCCAGGCTTGCTCCAAAGGGATGATGTAGGATGCAGTGACATGGGATGGCATGGTGCCAGCCCCACCGTGACCACGCTTGGTGTCCCCCGCAGCTGGCTCAGCATTTCTCAACCCTGAGGGGGACTCAGGGACAGAGGCAGACACCGATCCCCAGCTGACCTTCTACACAGATCCCTCACGGAGCCGGAGGCGCAGCCGAGGTGGGTGAAAGCCATGGCCCCTCTTGCCTTGTTTGCTGTCACCTCTCCAATTTCAGAGACTTCCAGTCGGAAACCCAAGCACCGGTCCCTGCTCCCCGCAGTGGGCTGCTGCTGCTTTCCGGTGGAGTTTCTCAGCGGAGGATGAAATATATTCTGATTTTTTTTCTTCCTGGAGGCTTCTGCTGGGTGCTGGTGTTTATTAATGAGTAACATGCTTCAAAGACTGGCCCGTGAGCTCCCGTGCTGCCGTGGGTTTGCCTTGGCACCGTGCACGTACGAGCTGTATGTGTAGTGAAGATAGGGGACAGGCTTGGTCCCCAGGCAGGAGTCTCGCCCCACTGCCCTGCACCAACCATCCCTCTGGGAGGTTTTCTCCTCCGGGGAGGAGAGTTTGTGTCTGTTTTCCCTTGCTGAGCCCTGTTTGCTGGATGGTGCCGTGTTTTTTCTGGGAGTGGCGGGATGGGGAGCCATTGCCTTCACTCCTAGCCCCCATGCTGGGAGGCTGGTTCAGGCTTTGCCTTTACAGAGAGTAGCTCAGCCCCCAGCCAGCTTTTTC
The DNA here is from genome assembly GCF_000703405.1 of Apaloderma vittatum. Classification (NCBI taxonomy): domain Eukaryota; kingdom Metazoa; phylum Chordata; class Aves; order Trogoniformes; family Trogonidae; genus Apaloderma; species Apaloderma vittatum. Next base: position 7,162 of record NW_009720158.1, on the reverse strand, counting down.
TGCTCAACTTCTTCAGCTGAGAGGTTAAAAGTCAAAGACCTGCGTGCCCTGAGCAGTTTAGGGCTCTCCAGTGCTTTTTCAAAGGCATCCAGGAGGCTGTTGTCATGGCAAAATTAACCCGAGAGAAGTGCCAAGAAGGAGGAGGGTGGAGAGGAAAAGGATATTGCATTTAGTTTTCTTATCCTCTATGTCTCTGCCCTGCTTTAAAATTCTGCTGCTGTGGTGCAGGCATGCAGGAGAGCCCAGGCTTTGGACACAGCAGGTGGGAAGGTCCAAAGGCAAAAGTTGCTTCATGCTCTTGAAAATCCAAAGTGACTCTGGTTGATTAGATTCATGCTAGATTTCCAGGGGATTGGGCAGGGTCTCTGCATCCTGAGACCCGCTGACTGAACCCCCATATCTTCATATACTCCCCAGGTCTCAGATTTGTCTGTGCTTTCGTGTTTTGCAGTGGGCTCCCCCCGCAGCCCCGTGAACAAGACCACACTGACCCTCATCAGCGTGACGAGCTGCGTCATCAGCCTGGTGTGCTCTTCCCACATGAGCTGCCCCCTTGTCGTCAAGATCACCCTGCACGTCCCTGAGCACCTCATCGCCGACGGTGAGCACCCCACGGTCATACCCACCCTCGCCTGCTCCGTTTTGTGGTGGGGCTGTAGTGGAGAGGAGGAGGGAATGATGGAGAGGACAGGTGCAGGATGGATGGAGGATGGAGGGTACCAGCATGAGATAGAGGGACAGAGGGGGTGGGTGCAGGATGAAGGGATCTGTCCTGGGATGCAAGGGACCGCCAAGAGACGGAGGGGACCATCACGGGCTAGAGGGCTCCATCACAGGATGCAGGGCACCATCACGGGCTGGAGGGGACAGCAGCAGGTTGATGACTCCCCTCTCGGCGGCAGGGAGCCGGTTCATCCTGCTGGAAGGGAGCCAGCTGGATGCCAGCGACTGGCTGAACCCGGCGCAGGTCGTCCTCTTCTCCCAGCAAAACTCCAGCGGGCCCTGGGCCCTGGATCTCTGCGCCCGGCGCCTCCTTGACCCCTGCGAGCATCAGTGTGACCCTGAGACTGGTAGGTCGGGGTCAGGTGGTTTGGGAGTGGCTTTGGGAGCTCAACTGTACCTGCTCAACCTGGCTTGGGTGGGAAAATGCTTTCTTGCTTTGCTCCACATGCAAGAACAGAGCTGCTGTGTGGGAAGCCTTGTCCTTCCATGTCGCTCGTGTATCCCCTGCTTTCTCCGTAGGTGAGTGTCTCTGCTATGAAGGTTACATGAAGGATCCCATCCACAAGCACCTCTGCATCCGGAACGAGTGGGGAACGAACCAGGGGTGAGTGCGCCTGCCTGCAGCTTGTCCAGACTTGGGCTGTCCTTGTATGAGCTGCTGGCCTTCACCAGCAGCATAGCAGGGCTGTAGCAGATCTCTTGGGTGAAAGAATTAGAGGCATTTTGGTGGGTTGTAAGGTCAGCGTGGAGGTGGGCGTGGAGGTGAGCTCTGCGGCAGATCTGTGGGGTGTCAGGGTTTCTGTTCTTTGAAATAGAGATGATGTGGAAGAGGCCATTACTGGGTTTCAGAGTAAATACCCCTGGAGAGGATCAGGCCTGCTCCTCCTGCCCTCACAGACACTCTCCTTGGCATCCTGTGCTTTCTGAGGCTTCGGTTGGCTCTGTGAGGGGCTGGCGGAGGGCTGAGGTCAGGCTGTGTTCCCCGACGGAGGAGGGAGGCTGCAGGATGGGGATGCCCCAATGAAAATTGGGCAAATGAGATGCTTCGATGCTGTGGCCTGAGGGAACAGAGTGGTCACCATCTGCTCCACAGCTTTACACCCCTGGAAGCGCCAAGGGACATTTTACTGATGTTTCAGCAGCAATTTGTTGGGGATTCCCAAATGTTCCCGTCTCTCTGTGACCCTTGAGGAATGCTCCATCTGGTCATTAACACTGAGGGGTCTCCGACGTGCAATGAAGATTTCCGGGGATGTGCGCAGAAAGCCAAGACACCCCCAAAACCAGCACCTCCAGCCCCCTCTGTTTTTTTTCCCTCTCCTCCTCTCACCATGCTGCAGCTGGATCGGCAGCATCCCCGTTTGTGGCAGGACACCCTCTGAAGTCATTAGTGTTCACAGTGGGAAGAGAAAATGATCAAAGGCTGAGCTTGTCAGCACCCCCACCGTGCTGCTGTGCCTGACGATGGCAGCCGAGGGGGGGGTTTTTTTGGCTGCCCGCGCCGGCCAGCCCCGACTGTGTCCCTTTGAACTGGGGCCTGGGGGAGAGCACTGCTGTTCTGTCGCCAGCCCCTTTTCTGTTGTGGTGTTTGTTTTTTCTTGGGGTTTTTTTTGCACTTTAAAAGCAATTTGACGATTAAACCTGGTGCGGAGCATCGGCAGTGGGCAACAAGGGCAGTCGTCGTGAGTGCCCTGAGCCAAACTGGGACAAGAGTGATGCTCTTGGGAGAACACAGCAAGTTCTATCTAAACATGAGGAGGAACTTCTTTACTCTGAGGGTGGCAGAGCGCTGGAAGAGGCTGCCCAGAGAGGTGGTAGAATCTTTGTCTCTGGAGACTTCAAAACCCACCCAGACATGTTCCTGTGCAACCCGCTGGAGGTGATCCTGCTCTGGCAGGGGGGAGGGACCACATGATCTCCAGAGGTCCCTTCCAACCCCGAACATTCTGTGATTCAGTGATATGTGCTGACTGGTGTGGTCTTAGTCCCCAAACCGCTGAGAGGTAGCTTCTTCCTGATGTAGCTGCTCTGTCATCTCTTCAGAAAGTGGAGAAAAAAGCTGCTTTCAGGTGAATTGGGGAAAAATACAGATGGCAACAAGCAGGAGAGAAGCCAAGGCCAGGAAGGACAAATCTTGCAGTCTTCCAGACCTGTTTGCAGCTCCAGACCCAGCTTTAGTCTCAGCAATGCCAGCCCAAAAGGTGCCCAGGACCCACTCCGTTCCTCTCAGGGATTTGGGACTGCTTTTCAGACCCAACTCCATCCTGATGCCTCACGGGAGCCTTTGCCATGTTCGTGCTTGAGCCTTTCCTCCTGCAACAGAGTTCATATGTGGCCAGGATACATCTTGTCTTGGGTCTCCTCTTGTATATGGCAAATTGTATGCAGCACTCCCAACGTGCTTTTGTGTTTGGGGCAGAGAAACCCTTTTAACTCAAAGTGCAAACAGTCCTAGACTGTGGTGGCGCCGTCAAAGTGCTTCTGCCTTTCTCTGGGCTCTTGAGAAGGCTCCAACTCTGCAGTGTTGGGACTTTTTCAGTGCCATCCTTTGAGAGCTCCTCTCTCAAGCTCATTGAAACCAGGGTCATTTTGTATTTCTTCCTTGACCTTGTCAGATTTTTTTGTTTCAGAAAAATGGTAGCAGCTGGAACTACACTCAACCATCCCTGCCTGCAGCTTCCATTATTTATAGGGACTCTTAAAAGCATGTCCACACTAAGTATCGTGATGCCAAGGCCAGCTTGATGTTTAATGAGGATTTTTTTTTCTGCTCTGCAATCTGTTCCTGGTGTCCAGGTGCTGCTTGGTGTGGCTCTGCCTGCAAGGGCTTGAGATGGTGGAGGTATCTTCTAACCTGGCCCAGATGTCCCCTGCAAACCCTTGGCCTCCACGGGGTCGTGTCTCTGTTCAGCAGAACCATCTTGTTGGAGTCTGTTTTAACTGAATAACTTGTCACTTTAACCTGGTATTTACATTTTTGTTTACGGATCTTCACAAAGGGAAGGTCAGCAAGGGAAGACCTGGGGACACTGCCAAGTCTCTTGGCGTGCTTGGGAACGACATGGTCTGGCTATGACCTCGTCTTATCTCCCTGGGGTGGCATTTTTATTCAAAAACTCAATTCAAGCCCCTTTGGTTTGCCATTGGTTTGTTTTTGTTTACAGTGATTATGGGCGGACTTGGTGTCTATTCATTTGGCAGCGTCTAATTTTGCTCACGAAGGCAAGCTCATCTTTGAACATTATTGGCGATGGCGGCGAGGCTTTGTGTGTTGTGTGTATTTTGGGTGCCACGCTGAGAGCCAGGCCTCCAGGGTGCATCTTCTACCCAACACAATGTCCCTAAATCTGTATCGGTTTCTCTTAAAATAAGATCTTTTTGATCATTAGTAGCAGATACATTTGATCAGCTGCTTTCTTTTTTGTGCTGCTCTTCAGCTGTTTTAAACAGATCTGGCTGGTGCTGTTTGTGTGTTCATAGTCTGTCTTCTCACTTTGATATGCATTGTTAATTAGCTGCTCTTTGGCTCTTACACTAACGTTTCCTGGGTAGGATGCAGGTTCCAGAAATTCAACCAACTCTGCCTTGTCTTTGCTCATCAAACCAAATTCCTGCAGTTTTACTGTGTGGTATAGGTCGACCAAAAGTCAAATCAGCTCATTCTCCCATTAGTTAATAAACTATTACCTGCCTGCATTTCTACTGCTTCATCTCAGCCCTTAGATCCATCACGTGAAGGGTAGATCCATCGTGCTGTTCCTGCCTGGGTGCCTTTTCCAGACACCCTGAAGAGATATAAGACAGCCTGCATTTAAGGGGTCTTTATCAACATGCCCTTTCAACTTGTAATGAGCTTTCACCTCAGCATGGGGAGGTTTTAGGCCAGTTTAAGGTAATTTGGCGAACATGTCTAGCTGGGCGCTCTCATTCTCTTCCAATGGTCGGCTGGGGTCACCCCAACCCCCCTCCCATTCAGGGCAAGTTACCCCTTTTTCCACTTCACAGTTTTGCAGCCATATTTTCCAGCACAGGACCTGAATTAGTGCAACAAGCCCTACCGTGCTCCCCTTCTTCACCTCCCCATGGTGTCTCTTCTCTTCTGCAGGCAGTCAGCCCTCCCTGGCCACGCTCTGGCTCCTCCTGTCCCATCCACATGCATCATCCACTTCCAACCCCACAGAGGAGCCGGGGACATGCGGAAACGACAAGGACAGCATTTTTCTTGCATAATGTCTTTTTTCCTTTTTTTTCATCACCCCTTTTTCTATCTTTTTTTCCCCTCCCCTCTGCCTCTCTCCATCCCCTGCTGCGTGCCTCGGCTTTGCGAACTTGAAGGACAGCCAGATAAAAAAGCTCCTTTTTCTTTCAGATCCTTTCACCAAACCACCCATCCGCCTCCTCTTCCCACTCCATTCTCCTCACAGATTTACGGGCAGCCAGGGGAGAAAGTGCCGGCATTAGCATTTTTAATAAAGAGCTGCTTGGAAGGGATGGCAGGGAGTGGGAAGGGGAGAGGCATCGGCAGCTGAAGCTGTTTCAAAGCAAAGTGAAGTCGGAGGGGGGAAGAAGTTAGTGGCTCGGTGCTCATGTCACATCTGCCCAGTGCTTGTCCCCCCCATCAGGGTGGTGTTGGGTCTTCATGGGTGCCGACTTTGGTCATTGTAGGGAGCAGGTCCCGGGCCGGTGACTTCTGGGTGCCTTCTGCAAGAACCCTCTCCTGCAGCCCCTCCGACCTCCCTGCCAGCTCCCCTCAAACCAGCTGCTCCAGGTTAGCTCACGGTGGTCACGTCCTGCAGGCTTTGACTCTTCGTCCCACCCATCTTGACTGGAAAGAGCTCTGCAGGGAGCAAGGACTGGCAGGAGCATGGTTCTCGATGCTGGGTGTCAGTCTGGCCTTGTCCCCTTGGGGCCACAGTTCGAGGGTCCTGTTGAGGTGGGTCAGAGCATCACCAGCAGCACCAGGTCTGGAGGGCTCAGCAGGTATTTCAGGAGCTTCCACTCAAGCCCAGCTCGGGAGCAAAGTGTACCCAATGATCCAGCGGGAAGAAGCAAAGAAGCCTGAAGATCGTCCTGGGGATGTGCTTTGGCCATGGGAACTTGCTGACTGAGTGTGGGGAGTTTGCCCCTTCTCAGCTGCTCTAGTGAGTCCCCGTTTCGTTGATTCAGATGCCAACTTGAGTGCCGAGGCTTGCAGGGAGCTGAGAGCTGTCATTTCTGTCCCGTTTAATCCAACGTGATCAGGTGCGGAGCCACTTCTGATCAGTCCTGCTTCCCTTTGGGAGCTCTGAAGGACCATGCAACCAAAACACCTGCCAAGAGCAACAAAAACCAGATTAGCGAGGTGCCTCCAGTGATCACAGAAAGTGGGAAGGAAACTGCCATGTGGGCACGCACTTGTGTGCATGACAAGAGGAAGGAGGGGCTGAAACAGCAGTAGGGCATGGGGAGCAAAAGGCAGCGATGGAGGAGGCGAGGTGTGCCCAGGGCAGGAGGTCTCGCCCCATCCTCTGCAGCAGAAGGCACAAGTCAGCAAGGGTGTGTGGGCGGAAATGTCAGCGCTGAGCTCCTGCAGCGCTTACTTGGAGAATGAGGGTGGATATTTGATGATCTTGAAGATCTTTTCCAGCTATGAGAAGTACTTCTAGTTGAGCTGGAGGTCTTGTATGGAGACCATCTCAGGGCTTACCTGAAGAACGTACCACGTCCTCACAGACCCGGTGCTGCCTGGCAGCATCCGTTGTCCCCTGCCACGTTGGCACAGAGCTAAAGGCTTTTAACAGGTCTTTTTTTGACAGTGAGTAGAGGCAAAGTGGGACAGGCTGGGGAGATGTCACTTGGTCCCTTCCTGGAGCACAGAAACCTCTGTCCCAGCTTTAAGCCATCATCACGCAAATTTTAGCCACGGTTGGAAATTTCACTCCTGGTGGACCCAGCATGACCCAGCCATTGATTCCCATCTCCCTGGCAGGTCCAAGCCCATCATCTGCGTGTCAGGGACGTGTTGGCATCTGTGGGTTGGCAGATGTGCCAGCTGGCAGAGGTCCTGCACCCACCCCACCTCCACAGCACCTTGCCCCAACGGTGAGCATCTCTGCAAGTCCAGAGTGGCTCTTCGTAACCACATTTCCAGCCGAATCCGTGGGGAACAATACCTTGCCTCTGCTTTTGTTCCCTGCTCCTTGAGAAGCAAGAATATAACCCGTCAGGAAGGTGGAGGCGCGAAGCATTTGAGACATCAGCGAGACGCGAGGAGGACGTCGCTCTCCAGCCAAAGCTGACCTCATTCGGGACAATCCGATCTGCGGGTTGAATGTAATCCCCTGCTCCCAGCAGACTGGCCGGGAAAAAATGACATTGTGTCCCCCGCAGCGAGGGAACCGAGAGAGCATGCTGTAATCCTGCAATCATTATTTTTTTTATTTTATTTTATTTTATTTTA
>NW_009720157.1:0-11421 GCF_000703405.1 Apaloderma vittatum | reverse complement strand
ATTGCTGGCTCATGGTCATCCTGCTGTACACGAAGACTCCTAGGTCCCTTTCCCCTGTGCTGCTCTCCAGCAGGTCAGTCCCCAACCTGTACTGGTTCTTGGGATTGTTCTTTCCCAAGTGCAAGACTCTACACTTGCCCTTGTTGTATTTCATAAAATTTCTCCTTGCCCAGCCCTCCAGCCTGTCTAAGTCGCTCTGAATGGCAGCACAGCCTTCTGGTGTGTCAGCCACTCCTCCCATTTTTGTGTCATCAGCAAACTTGCTGATAGTGCTCTCTGTTCCCTTATCCAGGCCACTGATGAATATACTGCATAGTACTGGTCCCAGTACTGACCCCTGAGGGACTCCACTAGACACAGGCCTCCAACTAGACTCTACCCCATTGACCACAACTCTCTGACTTCTTCCCTTCAACCAGTTCACAACCCACCTCACTACCTGATCATCCAGACCACACTTCGTCAGTTTAGCTATGAGAATGCTGTGGGAGACAGTGTCAAATGCTTTACTGAAATCCTAATAAAACACGTGCACTGCACTGCCATCATCTATCCACCTGGTTAGGTTTCTCCCTTTGTTTACCTGATCATAAAACAGGAATATTATGCAATGCTAGGTCATTTAATCAGTGGGTAAATAGGGCTTGCATGAGTACACTGGAGTCAGAGATTGCATTTGTTTCTTTTCCTTATTTGAGTGCCCTTTAACTATGAGTGGTTGCTAAAGCCATGAGTTGTAGTTAATATAATCTGAGAAAGGTGAAGTGTGGCATAATTGAGTATGGGTAAAATGTCACTCTCACTCTCTTATTCCTGCTATATAATTACTATCAGCAGATAGTCAAAGTAAGTAAGAAACGAACAAAAGAAAATTTAATAGTTACAATGAGAACAAAAGAAAATGTAATAGTTACAATGATGGATTTAATAACCATGATTGCCAAACAACAGCTGAATTTTGCGAGATGTTATTTATCTCAGTTCCACCATTCCTTGATCTCACCTGGAGAAGAAAAGACCCTTCTCTCTTTTAAGCATAAGATCCTGAGCACAATGTTTTGGAAGCAGACTTAAATCTAGCTATCACACCTTTTGTGTTTCCTTTTTGCTGGTTTTGGAATTTTTTTTATGCCTGTAGAATAAAATCAAGGCTGTGTGAGTTACTGCTGACATGGGCTAGATGCTGAGCCATGGACTTCCCCACTCTGGGTTCATTGTGCTGGCAGAAGCCGAGAGTCTCAGGACCTGCTTAGAGAAACTCCCAGTCCCTGGCCAGGCCAGTGTAAAGGAGCATTCCCGTGGGCTGGAGGCTGCTTTAGGGAAGAGAGACTGCTCATGTGCTGAAAAGTGTGAGTCTGAGCTCTGCTACATCCTGCAAAGAGGACGAAGAAGGAAGCAGCAGTAATCGAGAAGAATCAAAATAGAAGAATGTGCCATGTATAGGATTGGCGAGGGGGAAGAAAAAGGCAGCAAAAACACAGAAGCCCTCTGAGTGAGCTGGAAGAGGGAACAATACAGCTTTATACAAACCATTCTCCATGGAGAACAGTGTGTGTGTGGCTCGGTAAAAGGGTTTCCTCACTCAGACTGCTATGTAAACATGGCTTAGGAGCCTGAATTTCTTCTTTTGCCTATTTCATATATTCTAGTGTATTCCATTAGTTTACATGACATCAGAATGTAGGTTTTTTTAAAAAAAAAATGTTTTCTTTAATGTAAATGCTGCAAATCCAAATTATTATCCCTGCCATAAAAGCCTAAGAAAAAAAATCTCACCATAACATTGCTCCATTCACAGTGGAAAGCTGATGAGGGCAATGTAAGAAAATATATAGGCTTTGTACTCTCTTGAAGTATGAAAGCGTGTGATATATCTTTGGGATGCCTGTCTGTAAAAGCATAAAAGCAAGTTAATATAAAGCTTAAATGTAAGAGAGAATGGTATCTAGAGAAGCCAGCTGAGATCTTTGGTGAGCTGAGCCATTCCATAAGGTTTCCACCTAAGGACAACTCGAGGACTGAGGGAAGACCCGTGTTGGGTTTAACTGTGAATATACAGTATGAGGGACGTGAAGGCTTCCACTCACGTGGTGGCTTTCACTTGTGAGAGCAGATTTTTCATTTCTTTTGTCTCCTGCCTTGTTTGAAAAGGCAGAAACTGGAGGCTGCAGGTGAAACTATTCTAGGACATGAGGATTGCTACAGGTGCTATCTGCAGTAAGCATTGGCAGCGGGTCGATTATCGGCTCACTGACTTGTAGAACAGCCTTCTCTCTGGTTTACCCTGGTGCTTAATCACAACAAACAGGAAAGACAACCTAAAATTCACATAGGTAGCACACAGGCACAGGATCGGGTTGGTGCATTCAGAAGTCAGCATGGATATAAACTTCAAAGGGGAAACTGCAATCTTATAACCTGCCTACAATGGCCATTTATATTACTTCAGTACTTTGCTCTTATTCTATTTCAGCATGTTTTCAGTGAATTTCCCATTTGTTGAGATGATTTTGAACTCTGTTTCTGGCCTTCAGTGTGTTATTGAGGTGCAATTGCAGGGTTCCTTCACAATGTCTGTGGCTGATAAGGGCATCTCCCCCACCTGCCCTTCGCTCTGTTGACGTATTCCCACCCCGTTCCTTGTTCTGAGCCAGATGTCATGTCACTTTGCAGGCTGCAGTATGCAGCTGGAAACCAATGCTTTTGTGGGTTTTTTGGTCAAATTAATTCCATCTTCTACATGAGTGACTGTGTCTGATGGAAAGAATGGCCTGGCACTTTTCAGTAGCAAGTTCTGCCTGAGTCCTCTTGTTTTATTCTCAGTCTTTCCTACATGGGTATTATCTACCAGAGTCATGAAAATGTTCTCTAGCCCATTGTCTATGATTTTTATACATGTGTTGAAGTACACCAGGCATTATGACAGGCCTCTGCAAATCTTTTGATACATACCTTCCTTCTGGCAATGAACTACTGGTGACTCTATGCTTTTCCTTTATGAGATTCATTTAAATGAATTATTTTGGATCAACCTGGTTTTTTTTCTTGCATTTTTATTGGCAGGTTTGTCTGTGCAACTATTTTCATGCTAAGATGACTGTAAAGTCTCTACTAGACAAATGGATTTTAAATAAATACTTTCAGGTGGACATCCAGATATTAGACTAAAGAGGTAGTTCTTAAGCTTTCTCTCCTATCTGGAATTAATGCCTCTGGTATAGACAAGTATTAGATGCGCAATTTTAGAGTTTTATGCATGTAGAGATTTTAAATCAAGAAACTGTCTGTACCAAATATGAGGGGTATATTCCTTCATCCTTCAAGGATGCTGTTTCTAATTTTTAGGAACTTTTTCTTCACATTACATCAAACCATCTCCTGAATTGGCACAAGTCAGAATAGCTCTATTTAATGAGCAGCTCTATTTTATGCAGTAGAGGATGTGACCTTACCAAGCACTGCATTCTGAAGCAAAATACTGGCGGTTCACACTTGAAACCTGTTTAACTAGATTGTCTATGTAGAAATACAGGGTCATATTTTTGGTGTTCAGTTATAAAACAAATAATAAAGTAGTCAAAAATAGCAGAAGACATAGAAGATTTCAGTGTGAGCTGAGGATAAAAGGCTACTTGTACTTAATAGAGAGACCACAGCACCCACAGAACTGCCAACGCTGGAAGCAATGGTGGCTGGGACCCCGGGCATCAGCAGCATCTTCATCAGTGCCAGGAAAGCAAAGCAATTTGCAAATTGTACAGAATCTAGAGGATGAACTGGAGTTATCTTAGTTTAATGCAGAGCGTCGAGGATTTTAGATGCATTGGTCTCTGAGGACATTGTGATGTCCTGTCCCACCAGTCTTTGTCAGGGTGTACAACAAGGCTCTTCTGCTTCTGGAAGTTTTGTCATTCTGATTATGAGCTGTAGCAGCACAATAGTGCTCCTCTTGTGAAGGGAAAAGGGAGAGGATTTATCTGGCTGTGATGCATTTTTTATTCAATTCTTAAAGTACAAATGTTAGAGTAAACAACAACACACACAAAAAAGTAGGAAGCAGAGGAGAGAGATGTGGAACTTTACTCCAAGAGAGGAAGGCTTTTGTGTGATAAAACTCTGGTTTTGGAGGAAAGAGAGAACTTATGTATACGGGTGTGAGCCAAGCTATGAGTTTTGGTGTGTTTTATTTTCAAGCACAGACATAGCCTGAGGTTGTCAGACATGCATTTCCCACTTCCTTAATATCCAATCTGCAGATTAAGTTGAGGAAAGGTGAGTCACATTTACCATCTCTTCTCTGGCAAATGAAGATGTGTGTGCAGTGGGGGCAGGAGGATTGTGGGGTGTTTTTGCAAACACAATAGCCCACGGCTGGATCTAAGATGAAGGCGAGTGACAGCAAAATTTTCATCCCATCCATATATACCAGGCCCCATGGTAATAATTAAAGTGCATATTTGGGTGTGCCTGCATTATTTATTTTTTTTTTAATGTCAGAGGTATGGAGGTTTTAAAGCTTTCTCTCTCCTATATGGTGGAGCTGTCTTCAAGCATATGAAGTGACTTCTTTCCCCTGATTTATGGGACCTAGAAGTCCCACAAAAATTAGAATTCATGGAAAACTAAAATGGTTTTTTACCTGTGTGTTGAGAGGTGCTCCATTAGAAGTGATTTCACCCACATAACTGAGTTGGGATCCAATTTAGGGTGATCATCCCAAGGTGCCAAGAGTACCTGGAGGAAAGAACATTTTCTCTCCACTTTTTCCCATGTTCATTTTTACTGTTCCTAGCAGTTCCTTATAATAATTTCCAAGTGTGGGAGCCTGGCAGGATGAAACAATTGAGAAGTGATTTTTCTGTCAGCAGCAACCTGAACTAATTCTGCTTTATTAGCATTATGCAGAATAATTTCTTGCAGAACTCTGAAGGCTTTCTTGGGAGTATTTCTGACAAAACCTGCTGGAAGTTGGTTTCATCAGGAGATAAAAATGTCTTTTCCCAAATTCTGTACTGTATATTCTCTGTCAGAAATATTTAACACGGAATTATAATTTCATTAGGCAATTTTAGTAATTCAAAATTAACATGTGTATAGAAATTTGCTCATAGCAATGTTTTTCATTAGTAAGAACAAGTTGAAATTTCAAAACCTAGACAGGGACTGTATATAGAAAGATCAGATACTGTAATTTATGGAAATGTAGTGTGTAATTTATCAGGGCAATTTAAGACAAATATTGTGACACAGCTAACTTTTATCAGTGCAGATAGCCGAACATGAATGACATGATGTTATATAATACGGTAGTGTTCCTCGGAAAAATGGGATAAATGTTACACAATTCCCCTATGTGAATATATTCATTAAAATCATCTGAAACATATGTATGACAAAGCAAGCAGCTTTTTAATTTTAATTTAAGACTTTGACTATGCCCAGCAGTGCCTCTCTGAGTCATAGTGTAGAGAGTTATTCCCAGGATTGCTGTCCAGCTTTATTCACTCATCCAAGCCAAATTCTCTGGACTCAGTCCAGCGGCTTTACACAAGTGGAAGTGCTGCCTGCTAGAAATGTCAAGATCACCTGTGATTTCAATGCAAAACTTATGTGCTTGCAAAGAATTGCGCTCCACCACTCCTACAACCTTATTAAAGCTGTTCTCAGGAATGCAGAAATCACAGAACCGGAACACAAGCAGGTTGAAGAGGGGATGTGGGAGAGAACCTGTACAGTAACAGTTCAGAGAACTTTGCCTGGGTCTCAAAACAACCTGTATTTACAAATTACAGTAAAATACAAAGTGTTTAAAGCCTTTATTGATCAGATAAGAATCACTTCCACTTTCTGCAAAGTATAAAAAAAAAAATTCATAAACCCCACCAGTTCATGCCTTAAATTGAGCAGAAGAGACCGTTTGCATCAAGCAAATTCATCTAACAGCATGGTGGAAATGCCAGCAATGGTTTGAGAATGGGCACAAACCTTCTGGGCTATCTAAAGTCATCTATTGCAAGTTATAGAAATAAGGAGGTGGGGATTTATTTTTTGGTTGGTTTTTTGGGGGTGGGGATTTATTTTTTTTGTTTTTGAGGGGTTGGGGTTTTTTTGTGTTTTTTTTTAGGTAAATACATATGGCTTTAGATAAATACATATGGATTATTGAATAAGAAAGGTAACGTTTGGGACACAATGCCAACCAAAGCTTGAATTTTTTTAAGGTCTCTCATCAATGTATCAAATCCAAATTTTTGTAGCTGATGATCACGTTTACCTTTTTACCTCTGAAAGCCACAGCAGTACACCTCAACTCTCTATCTTGTTGTTTTTCCAGTCCATCTAGCCGACATTTATAATAATGCGTTCTCATTCAGCATCATAGTATTATTATTCAGCTTAATGGCATGCATTCTTCATTGCTCACCTGAAGTCTGAATTTATAAAACTGTCACCTGTGAAACACTGTGGACCCAAAGGCCTCTGTATTAATCAGTTTCACAGTGTTTCGCTGCAGCATTAGTTTTTGTATATTGACTAGTAACATGGGGAACTCTGGGCACACCATCTATCGGATGGTTCCTCGTGGTTCTCCAAGCTTCTTTTTATGTCTCTGAATCATCTACAGGTGCAACGGCTCCACCGTATTTGAAAACAGACTTTTAGTCCTCTCTGTGATTTATCGCTGAAGCACAAAGAGAACCCCCAAAATTATACTTGATGCCTGCATTTGCAGGGAAAACATGCCCTTATGCTGATGCATAAAAAAGGCCACGGATGTGATATTTTTATACCTGCATTAATGACAACAAATATAAATATTTTAAATTTTGTGCACATAACTCTCCATTAATTTCAGCTCTTTCTAAAGGTCATTCATTCTTAATTCAGTCCTTATCCCATCCCAAGCTCAACTATTTGCATTATTATCTCTTTTATAATATTTGTACTTGATCCTTCTTGTCTTGTTATCTGAAATATAATATAAGTGAGTGAAAAATTCCAGGTTAAACTGCAGGGAATTTCCTGCTTTCTAATCAGAGGTCTTTTCTTTAGATTACAAAGTGGCACTACTACTGTGCTGCTAGAAGTTTTAAAGCTTTATTTTTTAATAGGTAAATATGAGTTTGGAGCACACATCCAAGAGGACTTTAAATACCTGAGAGCATCGTAGACTTTAGACACTTTTGATAGAAGTGTTTGAATCATGGAGGTGATCCTGCTCTGGCAAGGGGGTTGGACTAGATGATCTTTCAAGGTCCCTTCCAACCCCTGACGTTCTGTAATTCCGTGATTCTGTCATTCTATGTAAGTTAAATATTTATGTCACTGCAGAGCTAATAAAATGCTTTAAAGGTGCTTAGTGGATATTTCCTCATACAGCAGCAACTAGATCAAGAAGTTCTGATCTGCCAAGCAGAGAGTTTTTTATCTTTTTTTTGGACGAGCACCATGTGCACACGCTAAAATCCTCCTGAGACCTGAATTAAACTGTCCAATGAAGGATGGAGCAGGAGGAAGCCACCTCTTGTGTTCCTGTTCCTCTCTAAACATCTCCCTCCAGGAGCCTTGAGGGATATATCCCATAACATTTGTGCAACGGTCACATCTGACGGCAATTATGAAGCCAGAGCACCCAAAGTGATCCAGGACTGATCCAGGGGCATTCAGTGGCTGAAAGCATGATGGAGGTGATGGCAGCCAAGACCCAGGGATGTGGATCACCGAAAGCACCACCTTGGGTTCCCACACACGCACAGAATACTGTGATACCCAGACAGCGATGCCACACACGCACAGCAGTGTCACACATGCACAGCAGTGTCACATACACACAGCAGTGTCACATACACACAGCAATGTGATAAAATCACAGAACTGCCTAGACTGGAAAAGACCTTTATGATCATTCGAGTCCAGCTATTAACCTAACACTGACAAGTCCTCGACTAAACCATATCCCTAAGCAGCAAAGCAAGGGGGCGGCAGGGGCCCGGTGGACCAGCAGCCCTGGGGGAGGAGGAGGAGGAGAAAGGCCGGGGAGAGCTGGGGATGAAGGGTGGGATAATGGGCGCAGTGTGTCGGGCCATAAACCGCGCAGCGTTGGGGAGGACGTGGGGAAGCCGTGTCAGTTTCTGCTCATCTATCACCTGTCAGGGCTCTGCTCCAGCAGCCCCTGAGATGAAAGAGCCCAGCTTTGTCTATTGTCTCTCTCGCCGGTCAGTCTGGAACCATTCCCACCCTGGAGCCTTGATGTTAATCCTGGTGAACTGGGAGGGGTGAGGGTGGAGGGGGGACACTGTCAGGCCAATATTCCAGTAATTTAGTAAAAAAATCATTTTGAGGTAGACACTCTGCTGAATTATCTTCCCCATCATGTCGCTCCGTGACTTTGCAAATCACGCTAATCTTTTTCCCATCATCAGCAACAGGGCTCCGGAGACTCGCTCACATGCACCCGCAGCTCTCCACCCCCTGTGGGATCACTGAAATTATGAACTGTGAAAAGCTACACATAACTTCTGCAAGGTTCAGAGGGGGCAGCTTTTAAGTGTCTAAACCTACAGCAAATGCTCCCTTTCTGAGCAAGCGTATCTGAGAAATGAATGTCATGTCCTCACTACATGACCCATGTAGTTCCCCTCTTTATGTTTATTATTTTCCTCTTTACATTTATTACTTTTGCTAAAGAGTTTTATCAGGCTTGTTTAAAAAAGAAAAATCCCACTCTGCCTAGGGCATGCAATCTCCCTCCTTACCTGATATTTAACACTAAAAAGCTTGGCAATTTTATTTTTATTTTGGGAATCTTAATTAAAAAAATAGAAATAATCTCTCAACCTTGGATAATCAAAGCTCAGTGTTATGGAGAAGCTCTGTCTTGATAATCAGTTTAGGGCTTTTTCTTGTCTCTTCTTGGCAGACAAAGACATTTATGGTAGCTGCCTTACAGTAAATACCATTGTGCTAGTTTTTTGTTATCTGTCAAACAGATTATAAACTTGAAAATTATCTATTAAGCATGTACTAGGAAAGTGTTAGGAGCTGTATCTGAGCACTGAAGTTCAATTAGACTTGAGTTTGTCAGGGGTATTTTTGACTTTGTGGGAACATCTTGTCCCAGTTGCAAATTGGATGAAGGGAACCTGTTTGGAACCACCAAGAGAGGTGATGAGTAATATTTCTCAGGGGTCTGTACTGGGACCAGTGCTGTTTAGTATTTTCATCAGTGATGTAGACAGTGGGGCTGAGTGCAACCTCAGCAAGGTTGCAGACATCAAGCTGAATGGTGTAACTGACACACCTGAGGGACCTCATTTCTTATGGATAGACCACTCCACACCATTTTCTATACTAGGAAAAAAACGCACCAAAACCAAAAAAAAACAAAGCCACCTCCAAAATCCAGAAAGGCCACTTTTCTCAGTAACTACAAGGCTTGTTTGCATGCATAAACTTTAAAAAAATATTACTGAAAAGCCAAGTTGTGCTGCATATTGAATAGCACAGAACCAGATTGAAACATCTGAATGAGACGTGGCTGCACCGGTCTGCAAACCACCTCTTCATCCTTTTGTCAATAGCATTGCGGCCATACAAAGGCTTCTTGGTGAGAAACAAGGTCTTTTGGGGTGAGATACAAGCTTCTAGGATGGAGGGATAGTGTAGGAACAGAACTGTATAGGGCTCAGCATAACACTGTAGCTGTTCTCCTGACAGCTGAAGGATGATATTGGCTAGGGCTTTTTCTACTGTACTGACATTTGACATGGCATTTCAGAAGTGCAGGAGCAACTTTGATGAACCTGACTACTGATTCCCCTATATCCCCTGTGACTGTAGTTTCATCACTTACCACATGTCAGCTGAGTGGCAGTAGCTGTCTCCCTGGGTGCTTTTAGTTTGTAGCAGATGTAGACAAAATGAGTCACACCAGACCTCAGTGAAAGAAGTAATACTTTTATGTTATTCTTGACAAAAGCAATGGGCTATGATTAAGTATGCAGGAGCTGCTGTGGTTCATCGGATGCATGGGAGCTCATTAATATTCAATAACTTGATCATGTATTAGAGCCCTCCAGTTTTCTCTCGCTCCTTTAAAAACTCTTAAGTAAGGATTGTGTCTTGGGGAGGACCAGACGCCTTGGACAGGTATGATGTTTTCAGAAGTTTAAGTCTGTTACAGTTGAAGATGTTCTGCCCTTGAGACTCTGTTATGAATCACATCTAAGTAAGAAAAAACAGTCTAAATCCTACCGTGGCCTCTGACTGGTATAGTAAATCTATAAAAAATCCCTCCTGCTGAGAGATATGGATCCACATAGACCTATGCAGAGTGTAAATCACATAATCCTGAGAAAACCACCTGGGCCACACAGGAGAGATGCTGCACCCTGCCCAGATTAGATAAGAGGGACATGAGCAAAGGCCAGCTCTTCCCCCCAGGGGTGATTTGTGAGAGTTACTATTTGGTTTGGGGAAATTTAACTGCTGCCTTTTCCCCCATCACATTGGAGGGGAAGGTGCAAACTGCTCCCTGCAGCCTTAAAGAACCACAGAGCTGTGTGGCCCAGGCAAAAATAAGTTTTATGAAACAGATTTTTAAAAGTAGGCATTTAAAATTGGGATATTGTGCTCTTTCTATCAGCTAAGGTAGATTTTTATGGATATCAGCTCTGGGGCTTGTCTGAAAGTATGCCAGGGATGCCTGACAGGCCAGCTGGGTGCTGGATTGCAACGAGGGAGCTGGCGGAAGAACTGGCTAACCCGCCAGTGATAATTTGTCACCAATCCTGGCTGACTGGGGAAGTTCCAGATGACTGGAGGTTGGCCAACGTGACGCCCATCTATAAGAAGGGCCAGAAGGAGGATCCAGAGAACAATAGGCCTGTCAGCCTGACCTCGGTGCCTGGCAATGCTATGGAGCAGATCATCCTGAGTGCCATCAAGTGGCATGTAAAAGACAACCAGGGGATCAGGCCCAGCCAACTCGGTTTAGGGAAGGAAGGTCCTGACTGACCAGTCTCATCTCCTTCTATGACTGGGTGACCCGTCTAGTGGATGAGGGGAAGGCTGTGGATGTGGTCTACATCAACTTCAGCAAAGCCTTTGACACAGTCTCCCACAGCATCCTCCTGGAAAAGCTGGCAGCCCACAGCTTGGACAGATGCACCCTTTGCTGCATAAAAAACTGGTTGGATGACTGGGGCCAGAGAGTGGTGGTGAAAGGTGCTGCATCCAGTTGGTGTTCAGTGACCAGTGGTGTCCCCCAGGGATCAGCACTGGGCCCAGTCCTTTTCAACATCTTTACTGATGACCTGGGTGAGGGGATTGAGTCTACCCTTAGTAAGTTTGCAGGTGACACCAAGCTGAGGTGGAGTGTCGATCTGCTGGCTGCAGAGGGACCTGGACAGGCTGGGTCGA
>NW_009720156.1:72790-73089 GCF_000703405.1 Apaloderma vittatum | reverse complement strand
GTAACCGGCCGGGACCAGGGGTTTTGCTTCATTTTGTCCCTCACACTCCTGGGGAGAATGGGGCTTTTCTTGCTGTAAGGTCGAGTCGTTTGAAAATTGGGATTGCAATCCAAAATTCGTGTTTTGGTGCGTCAGCCGCGCACCATGCTGGGTGGGATGTGGGAGAGCAGGGCGTGTAGGCCTGAGAAGAGACTCCTGCCTCGGCCCTTTGGGAGGAGAACCCATTGAGAGGGGCTTTGCCAGCAGATGGGCAGGTGGGCCGCTCCAGCGGCACCGCTTCTATGAGACGACCCATGCTG